>NC_134355.1:558778141-558938141 GCF_048569485.1 Anomaloglossus baeobatrachus | reverse complement strand
TACCCATTGTGGGTACGGAGGCTGGAGCCCACATGCTGATTCCTTCCCCATCCCCATTAGGGCTCTGGGTGAAGTGGGACTTTACCGGTCTCCAGGCACTGAGACCGTGCTCCATCCGCAGCCCCTGGAGAAGCCGCTGGATATGGAGCTGAGTATCGTCAGGGACATGGCCCTGCTCCGTCAAGGTACTCTGTGTCCCCGTGCATACGCGCGCACACCGCAGCATTGCTGGGTGTGTTAGTGCGCCGGGGACATCAGCGCTGCTGCGCTTGTGCCATTTCCTCACTACAGCTCGGCTGAGTGGGTAGACCAGGGCGAACGGTCGCGCCGGCCGCTGGGGTCAGTCGCACTGCGACACGGCTGGGACTTGTGGTGCGCCGGGGACTTCCGCGCTGGCCATGCATATATCACGGCCGCGCTTATTACTACAGTCCCCGGCTTTTGCGGCCTAGTTCGTTTCGTTCCCGCCTCCGCACCTGCCAGTCAGGAGGAGGGCGGGAAGCTGTACAGACCATCAGCTCTGAGGGCTGGAGTCTTTTTTACATACTCCAGCCCTCACACTAGGCACAGGGGGACGCAGTTTCCCGCACTTTTGTCTGTGGCACGCCCACGGTCCGCCCCTCTTCACAGGACGCCGGCAGCCATTCCTGCCTGCACGCTGAGCTGCAGAGGGGAGACGGGGAGACCCAGACACGGGATTCTACGGCCTCATACCCGCTGTTCAGCGGGCGGTAAGCAGCCCTCAAGGGCTCACCCCCACTTGTGCCATTTGAGTACCTGGTATTTTGTGGACACTGTACGGTCGCTGGTGTTCTCGGCTATATACCCTCCTAGATTACAAGGAGGCAACAGCATGTCGTCCGCAAAACGCAAGGGTGCCAAGGCACAGACGTTATATGCTGCCTGTACCGCATGTGGGGCTGCTCTACCGGCAGGTTCCACTGACCCCCATTGTGTGCAGTGCTCGGCCCCTGTGACACTTGCACAGCCGGGGCCTCTGCTAGACGTGACCGAGGGTGTACCACCTGTGAATGCTGTCCAGGTGACAGGAATGGAAGGCAGATTCTGCTTCCAAGAAGTGCTTAACCAGTTTGCCTTTTTCTCGTGACCGATTGTTTGGTGAGCGTTTGGATGAAATCATTAAACACTCCAAGGGTAAGGATTCATCCTTACCTCAACACAGACAAAACAAACCCCAACAAAGGAGGGGTCAGTCTGGTTTTCGGTCCTTTCGAGGCTCAGGCAGGTCCCAATTCTCCTCGTCCAAGAGGACTCAAAAGGATCAGAGAGGCTCAGATTCTTGGCGGACTCAGTCACGCCCAAAAAAGACAGCAGGAAGAACCGTTACCAAGACGGCTTCCTCATGACTTTCAGCCTCCTCTCTCCGCATCCTCGGTCGGTGGCAGGATCTCCCGCTTTGGCGACATTTGGCTATCACAGGTCAAAGACCGTTGGGTGAGGGACATTCTGTCTCACGGGTACAGGATAGAGTTCAGCTCTCGTCCTCCAACTCGTTTCGTCAGAACGTCTCCACCGCCCGACCGGGCCGATGCTCTGCTGCAGGCGGTGGCCGCTCTAAAGGCGGAAGGAGTGGTGACTTCCGTTCCTCTTCAGGAACAAGGTCACGGTTTTTACTCCAATTTGTTTGTGGTGCCAAAGAAGGACGGGTCGTTTCGTCCCGTCCTGGATCTAAAGTTGCTCAACAAACACGTAAAAACCAGGAGATTCCGGATGGAATCTCTCCGCTCCGTCATCGCCTCAATGTCTCAAGGAGATTTCCTAGCATCAATAGACATCAAAGATGCTTATCTCCACGTACCGATTGCGCCAGAGCATCAGCGTTTTCTACGCTTCGTTATAGGAAGCGAACACCTGCAGTTCGTAGCGCTTCCTTTCGGGCTGGCAACAGCCCCTCGGGTCTTCACCAAGGTCATGGCAGCAGTAGTAGCAGTCCTGCACTCACAGGGTCACTCTGTGATCCCGTATCTGGACGATCTGCTGATAAAGGCACCCTCTCAAGAGGCATGCCAACACAGTCTGAACGTGGCACTGAAGACTCTCGAGAGGTTCGGGTGGATTGTCAACTTTTCAAAGTCAAATCTAACCCCGACCCAATCACTAACATATCTTGGCATGGAGTTTCATACTCTCTCAGCGATAGTGAAACTTCCACTGGACAAGCAGTGCTCGCTGCAGACAGGGGTGCAATCTCTTCTTCAGAGCCAGTCGCACTCCTTGAGGCGCCTCATGCATTTCCTAGGGAAAATGGTGGCAGCAATGGAAGCAGTCCCTTTCGCGCAGTTTCATCTGCGCCCTCTACAATGGGACATTCTCCGCCAATGGGACGGGAAGTCGACGTCCCTCGACAGGGATGTCTCCCTCTCTCAGACAGCCAAGGACTCTCTCCGGTGGTGGCTTCTTCCCACCTCATTGTCAAAAGGAAGGTCGTTTCTACCCCCATCCTGGGCGGTGGTCACGACAGATGCGAGCCTATCAGGGTGGGGAGCAGTGTTTCTTCACCACAGGGCTCAGGGTACATGGACTCAGAAAGAGTCCACCCTTCAGATCAATGTTCTGGAAATCAGAGCAGTCTATCTTGCCCTGCGAGCCTTCCAACAGTGGCTGGCAGGCAAGCAGATCCGGATTCAGTCGGACAATTCCACAGCGGTGGCGTACATCAACCACCAAGGGGGAACACGCAGTCGGCAAGCCTTCCAGGAAGTCCGGCGGATTCTGACGTGGGTGGAAGACACAGCATCCACCATATCCGCAGTTCACATCCCAGGCGTGGAAAACTGGGAAGCAGACTTTCTAAGTCGCCAGGGCATGGACGCAGGAGAATGGTCCCTCCACCCGGACGTGTTTCAGGAGATCTGTCGCCGCTGGGGGATGCCGGACGTCGACCTGATGGCGTCACGGCACAACAACAAGGTCCCGGTTTTCATGGCACGGTCTCACGATCACCGAACTCTGGCGGCAGACACCTTAGTTCAAGATTGGTCGCAGTTCCAGCTACCTTATGTGTTCCCACCTCTGGCATTGTTGCCCAGAGTGCTCCGCAAAATCAGGTCCGACTGCCGCCGCGCCATTCTCGTCGCTCCAGACTGGCCAAGGAGGTCGTGGTACCCGGATCTGTGGCATCTCACGGTAGGCCAACCGTGGGCGCTACCAGACCGTCCAGACTTGCTGTCTCAAGGGCCGTTTTTCCATCTGAATTCTGCGGTCCTGAACCTGACTGTGTGGCCATTGAGTCCTGGATCCTAGGGACCTCAGGTTTATCTCATGAAGTTGTTGCCACCATGAGACAGGCTAGGAAACCATCCTCCGCCAAGATCTACCACAGGACGTGGAAGATATTCCTATCTTGGTGCTCTGCCCAGGGAGTTTCTCCCTGGCCATTTGCATTGCCTATTTTTCTTTCCTTCCTGCAGTCTGGGTTGGAAAAAGGTTTGTCGCTTAGCTCCCTTAAAGGTCAAGTTTCCGCGCTATCAGTATTTTTTCAGAAACGCCTAGCGCGACTTCCTAAGGTACGCACGTTCCTGCAAGGGGTTTGTCATATCGTTCCCCCTTACAAGCGGCCATTGGAACCCTGGGATCTGAACAAGGTTCTAATTGCTCTCCAGAAGCCGCCTTTCGAGCCTATGAAGGAGATTTCTTTTTCTCGGCTTTCACAGAAAGTGGCTTTTCTAGTGGCGGTCACGTCTTTTCGGAGAGTGTCAGAGCTGGCGGCGTTATCTTGCAAATCTCCCTTCCTGGTGTTTCACCAAGATAAGGTAGTTCTGCATCCAATTCCAGAGTTTCTTCCCAAGGTGGTATCTTCCTTTCATCTCAATCAGGATATCACTTTACCATCTTTGTGTCCGCATCCAGTTCACCAATTTGAAAAGGGTTTGCATCTGTTGGACCTGGTGAGAGCACTCAGGATCTACATTTCCCGCACGGCACCTATGCGCCGTTCGGATGCACTCTTTATCCTGGTCGCTGGTCAGCATAAAGGGTCGCAAGCTTCCAAATCCACCCTTGCGCGGTGGATCAAGGAACCAATTCTTCACACCTACCGTTCTGCTGGGCTTCCGATTCCATCTGGACTGAAGACCCATTCTACCAGAGCCGTGGGTGCGTCCTGGGCATTACGGCATCAGGCTACGGCTCAGCAGGTGTGCCAGGCGGCTACCTGGTCGAGTCTGCACACTTTTACCAAGCATTATCAGGTGCATACCTACGCTTCGGCGGATGCCAGCCTAGGTAGACAAGTCCTTCAGGCGGCGGTGGCCCACCTGTAAAAATGGCTGCTTGACAGCCCTATCACGAGGTATTCTTTTACCCACCCAGGGACTGCTTTTGGACGTCCCAATTGTCTGGGTCTCCCAATTAGGAGCGAAAAAGAAGGGAATTTTGTTTACTTACCGTAAATTCCTTTTCTTCTAGCTCCAATTGGGAGACCCAGCACCCGCCCTGTTTTCTTAGGGTATTTGTTTTTCGGGTGCACATGTTGTTCATGTTGATAAGTTCTGTTCTCCGATATTGTCTATCGGATTGAATTTGTTTTTGAAACAGTTATTGGCTTTCCTCCTTCTTGCTTTTGCACTAAAACTGAGGGACCCGTGCTCCCACGGGGGGGTGTATAGCCAGAAGGGGAGAGGCCTTACACTTTTAAGTGTAGTACTTTGTGCGGCCTCCGGAGGCAGTAGCTATACACCCAATTGTCTGGGTCTCCCAATTGGAGCTAGAAGAAAAGGAATTTACGGTAAGTAAACAAAATTCCCTTCTTCTCAATCCATTGCACAGTCTATGGACAAATGGTCATCTAAGCTCCTTGAGGCATTGCAGTCCAGACCGGGCCCTTCACAGGCCCCGGCCCCGGTTAGCTTGTCTCCTCCAGGCCCCTCTCGGTCCGCGCCGCAGCGCGCTCCCAGGTTAGCCCCTAGGTCTCAGGCGGAGGACTCCTGCCCGGACCGCATTCCCAGACCGGCTAAGCGGCCTCGCTGGGACTCTTCCCCGGCCTCCTCACGCTGCTCGGGATCCCAGCTTGAGGACTCTCAGGAAGACGAGGCGGACGTGGGAGCTCAGGGCTCTGACCCTGACTTCGCCCTTAACCTTGATACACCTGAGGGGGACGCCTTAGTAAATGATCTTATCTTGTCCATCAACCAGGTGTTGGATCTCTCACCCCCGCCTCCTCCTGTAGAAGAGTCGGCTTCTCAGCAGGAGAAACACCAATTTCGGTTCCCCAAACGTACGCGCAATACGTTTTTTGATCACTCTAACTTCAGGGATGCTGTCCAGAAGCCCAGAGCGGTCCCGGACAAGCGCTTTGCTAAACGGCACACTGACACACGTTATCCCTTTTCCATCTGAAGTCGTTAAGGGCTGGGCACACTCTCCCAAGGTGGATCCTCCAGTCTCTAGATTGGCTGCTAGGTCCGTTGTGTCTGTTGCCGATGGCTCATCCCTGAAGGATGCCACTGACAGACAGAGCTCTTGGTGAAGTCCATCTATGAGGCCACGGGCGCGTCTTTCGCCCCGGCCTTTGCGGCTGTGTGGGCTCTCCAAGCAATCTCTGCTTGTCTGGCTGAGATTAATGCTGTCACACGGAATTCTGCTCCGCATGTTTCTTCTTTGACCTCTCAGGCATCAGCCTTTTCGTCCTACGCCATGAACGCTGTCCTGGACTCCACTAGCCGTACGGCTGTAGCATCTGCTAACTCCGTGGCAGTCCGCAGGGCCATGTGGCTGCGCGAATGGAAAGCAGACTCGGCTTCCAAAAGGTTCTTAACTGGTTTGCCTTTTTCTGGCGACCGTTTATTTGGCGAGCTATTGGATGAGATTATTAAGGACTCCTCCTTACCCCAGTCCAAACCTAAGAGACCTCAGCAAACTAAAATCCAATCGAGGTTTCGGTCCTTTCGTCCCTCCGCCAAGCCCCAATCCTCTTCGTCCAACCGGCCGGAGAAAGGCCAGAGGAACTCCTATGCGTGGCGGTCCAAGTCACGCCCCCAAAAGGCCGCAGGAGGCACTGCCTCCAAGACGGCCTCCTCATGACTCTCGGCCTCCCCTAGCCACATCCTCGGTCGGTGGCAGGCTCTCCCGCTTTGGCGACGCCTGGTGGCCACATGTTCAAGACCGATGGGTGAGAGACATTCTGTCTCATGGTTACAGGATAGAGTTCAGCTCCCGACCTACGGCTCGTTTCTTCAGAACCTCTCCGTCCCCCGCACAGGCCGACGCACTTTTTCAGGCAGTGGACGCTCTGAAGATGGAAGGAGTTGTGATTCCCGTTCCCCTTCAGGAACGTGGTCGCGGATTTTACTCCAACTTGTTCGTGGTGCCAAAAAAGGACAGGTCATTCCGTCCCGTTCTGGACCTCAAGCTACTCAACAGACATGTGAGAACCAGACGGTTTCGGATGGAATCTCTCCGCTCGGTCATCGCCTCGATGTCACAAGGAGACTTCCTAGCATCGATCGACATCAAGGATGCTTATCTCCATGTGCCGATCGCACCCGAACATCAACGTTTCCTGCGTTTCGCCATCGGGGACGAACACCTCCAGTTCGTGGCATTGCCTTTCGGCCTGGCGACAGCCCCACGGGTTTTCACCAAAGTCATGGCATCCGTCGTGGCGGTCCTGCACTCTCAGGGCCACTCTGTGATCCCCTACTTAGACGATCTCCTAGTCAGGGCCCCTTCTCGGGTGGCGTGTCAACAAAGCCTTACCGTCGCTCTGGCGACTCTCCAGCAGTTCGGGTGGATCATCAATTTCCCGAAATCCAAGTTGACACCGACCCAATCACTGACTTACCTCGGGATGGAGTTTCATACCCAGCCAGCTTTAGTCAAGCTACCGCGGGACAAACAGCTTTCTCTGTAGGCGGGGGTGCAATCACTTCTTCGGAGTCAGTCACACCCCTTAAGGCCCCTCATGCACTTCCTGGGGAAGATGGTTGCAGCTATGGAGGCAGTGCCGTTCGCGCAATTCCATCTACGGCCACTCCAATGGGACATTCTTCGCAAATGGGACAAGAGTGCGGCTTCCCTCGACAAGAACATCTCTCTTTCCCTTGCAACCAAAACATCACTTCAGTGGTGGCTCCTACCCACATCTGTGTCTCGGGGAAAATCCTTCCTACCCCCAACCTGGGCCGTGGTCACCACAGACGCGAGCCTGTCAGGTTGGGGAGAGGTTTTTCTCCAACACAGGGCTCAAGGAACCTGGACTCCGATAGAATCGTCCCTTCAGATCAATATCCTGGAGATAAGGGCAGTATATCTAGCCCTATTGGCTTTCCATCGGTGGCTGGAGGGCGGGCAGGCAGATCCGAATACAGTCGGACAACGCCACTGCCGTCGCCTACATGAACCACCAAGGCGGCACTCGCAGTCGTCAAGCCTTCCAGGAAGTCCGGCGGATTCTGCAGTGGGTGGAAGCCACAGGCTCCACCATCTCCGCAGTTCACATCCCGGGCGTAGAAAACTGGGAAGCAGATTTTCTCAGTCGTCAGGGCATGGACGCGGGGGAATGGTCTCTGCACCCAGACGTGTTTCGAGAGATCTGTCGCCGCTGGGGAACGCCGGACGTCGATTTCATGGCGTCACGGCACAACAACAAGGTCCCGGCCTTCATGGCACGGTCTCAGGATCACAGAGCTCTGGCAGCGGACGCTTTAGTCCAGGATTGGTCGCAGTTTCGACTGCCTTATGTGTTTCCCCCTCTGGCGATGCTGCCCAGAGTACTACGCAAGATCAGGTCCGACTGCCGTCGCGCCATTCTCGTCGCTCCAGACTGGCCGAGGCGGTCGTGGTATCCAGATCTGTGGCATCTCACGGTGGGTCAACCGTGGGCACTTCCAGACCGCCCAGACTTGCTGTCGCAAGGCCCGTTTTTCCATCTGAATTCTGTGGCCCTCAACCTGACTGTGTGGCCATTGAGTCCTGGCTCCTAGCGTCTTCAGGGTTATCTCAGGATGTCATTGCCACCATGAGACAAGCCAGGAAGCCAACGTCCGCCAAGATCTATTACAGGTCTTGGCAAATCTTCCTATCCTGGTGCGCTGATAACGGTTTTCCTCCATGGCCGTTTGCCTTACCCACTTTTCTTTCATTCCTACAATCTGGAATGGACCTCGGCTCACTCAAGGGCCAAGTATCGGCGCTTTCCGTGTTTTTTCAAAAGCGTCTAGCCAGGCTTCCGCAGGTCCGCACGTTCCTGCAGGGGGTCTGCCACATGGTCCCACCTTACAAACGTCCGTTGGAACCCTGGGATCTTAACAGGGTCCTGACGGCTCTTCAAAAACCACCTTTTGAGCCGCAGCGGGATGTCGCTCTCTCACGTCTTTCGCAGAAGGTGGCCTTCCTGGTGGCAGTCACATCACTTCGGAGAGTGTCTGAGCTTGCAGCACTGTCATGCAAAGCCCCCTTCCTGGTCTTTCACCAGGATAAGGTGGTTCTGCGTCCTGTCCCGAAATTTCTCCCTAAGGTGGTATCCCCTTTTCATCTCAATCAGGATATCTCCTTGCCTTCCTTTTGCCCTAATCCAATTCACCAGTGTGAAAAGGATTTGCACTCTTTGGATCTAGTGAGAGCACTCCGGTTCTACGTGTCTCGCACGGCGCCCCTGCGCCGTTCAGATGCGCTCTTTTGTCCTTGTCGCTGGCCAGCGTAAGGGCTCTCAGGCCTCCAAGTCAACCTTGGCTCGGTGGATCAAGGAACCGATTCTCGAGGCCTACCGTTCTTCCGGACTTCCGCTCCCTTCAGGGCTGAAAGCCCATTCTACCAGAGCCGTAGGTACGTCCTGGGCATTGCGGCACCGGGCGACGGCTCAGCAGGTGTGTCAGGCAGCTACGTGGTCTAGTCTGCACACTTTCACGAAGCACTATCAAGTGCATACCTATGCTTCGGCAGACGCCAGTCTAGGTAGGCGAGTCCTTCAGGCGGCGGTTGCCCACCTGTAAGAGGGGGCCGTTTTCGGCTCTTTTTATTGAGGTATTCTTTTACCCACCCAGGGACTGCTCTTGGACGTCCCAATTGTCTGGGTCTCCCAATGGAGCGACAAAGAAAAAGGGAATTTTGTTTACTTACCGTAAATTCCTTTTCTTCTAGCTCCTATTGGGAGACCCAGCACCCGCCCCTGTGCCCTTTGGGCTGGTTGTTCTTTTGTGTACACATGTTGTTCATGTTGAATTGTTCTTTTGGTTCATGGTCTTCAGTTCTCCGAACATCCTTCGGATTGAATTTACCCTAGACCAATTTATAAGTTTTCTCCTTCCTGCTTTTGCACCAAAACTGAGGAGCCCGTGGTCCACGGGAGGGTGTATAGGCAGAGGGGAGGGGTTACACTTTTTAAAGTGTAATACTTTGTGTGGCCTCCAGAGGCAGAAGATATACACCCAATTGTCTGGGTCTCCCAATAGGAGCTAGAAGAAAAGGAATTTACGGTAAGTAAACAAAATTCCCTTTTTTGGGTACTCACCGTAAAATCTCTTTCTTGGAGCCTTCATTGGGGGACACAGCACCCGCCCTTGTGTTGGATACATGTTGCTGTTGAATGTTGATTCTAATGTTCACTTCTGTAAGATTGTTCGTTCTTTCTTGTTGTCTCCTATTGCTTTCTCACTAACTGAGGAATGATTGCCAGTTGGTGGGTGTATACTGCATAGGAGGAGTTTTACCTTTTTTTTTGCTTAGTGTCGCCTCCTAGTGGCAGCAGCATACAACCCATGGTCTCTGTGTCCCCCAATAAAAGCTCCAAGAAAGATTTTACGGTGAGTACCCAAAATCTACTTTTATTGATCAAAGAATTGATTGCAATAAACGTTTATATGTTGTTGTCCACAAAAATTGACGTTTCGGCCACTGGCCTTTGTCAGACTGGACTTTATCTGAACGTAAACAATGAAAATAAAAATTGATCAAAATCAAGGAATAGTCATAATACAATACAAGTTACACAAACCAACATCCATAGTACATAAGCAAGAATTATGTGTCCTTATGTCTGCAGGTTATAGTAATAATATAAAATAATTTTTTTTTATATTTCTATTCTATTGTTGTAAAAAAATGGATTTTGATCTGTAAGACCACTATACCTCTTCCATGTTTTCATTGTCCTTATCATGTACTATGGATGTTGGTTTGTGTAACTTGTATTGAATTATGACTAGTCCTTGATTTTGATCGATTTTTATTTTCATTGTTTACGTTCAGATAAAGTCCAGTCTGACAATGACCAGTGGCCGAAACATCAATTTTTGTGGGCAACAACATATAACGTTTATTGCAATCAATTCTTTGATCAATAAAACTGATTTTGCATGAAAAAATTCTTTACTCTCTTTTTTGTGTGGGAGTAAATAGTGTGCCGGAGTTATCCTTATCTGTTATGAATATTTTACTCCAGAGCACCTATTATTCGGTGACTCAGAGCTTCCTTTTCTATATTGAATCTAATAACAGGTTCCCTTTAAATTACAACTGAGGTCTGAAAATAGCTGACTTCTGTTTCCTGATGACACCGTGACTTCCACGAGGTTATGGAGATTCAGCCTTTGCTTTACGAGCTCTAGTGCATAAATTTACCTTTGAGCAGGTGCACTGACCGCCAAGCTTTCTATTATAAATCCGATGTACCCCCTACATTTGTTCATCCAATAGCTGTTCTTTGGCTGAGCGTCCATGTGTGTTTAATAGCACCAAAGTTACGCAATTTGTGTCTGTCGTGTAATTAAAGGTGGATAAGCACATCAGACGTCTGGACGCTGATCTGGCGCGATTTGAAGCTGACCTCAAGGAAAAACTAGAAGGCACAGAGTTTGACGACTCCTCTGGACGTAGCGTGAAAAGTGAGGCTCTCCCTTCCATTAGTTAACACTGCCAGTTTTTTTGTGGATAAAGCAGTGTCTACATTTGTCTGCTTGGACCGATAAAATGTTATTTTTACTCTTGCGCTCAACAGAGAATCGGGGTCAGAAAGATAAGCGAGGATCTCGAGGCCGCCGAGTATCTGAAGAAGATACAGTAAAGAAAAAGAAATTAAAAGGAGGGTAAGTCCAGTTAATCCGTTAAGGACGCAATCCCTTTGGGTCTTTAAAACAAAGTTGTTTTTGTTTTATTTTTTTTCTCTGACGTAGCTCTATAACCATTTTTTTTTTTTTTTGTGGGATGAGGTGATTGTGGCACCATTTTGGGGTACATATATAGTTTATTATCAAATTTTTATTAACTCTATGGGGAGAATTCAGGAAAAAAATGCAATTCTGATGTTGTGTTTTTTTTTTTTTTTTTTTTTATTTACTGTTTAAATATTATGCTATTCACTTATGGTGCGATTTATGTAGTTTAATAATTTTTTTTCACTTTTCTACAAGACATTGAAGGAAAAAAAATAATTAGCTTCGTGTCACCTTAAATTCATAAAGTAGATTTTACCATTTCTCCATCGCTTCATTGGGGGACACAGGGAACCATGGGTGTATGCTGCTGGCTCTAGGAGGCTGACACAATCCTATAATAAAAGTTGGCTCCTCCCCAGTAGTATACACCCACTGACCGGAGATGAGCTGATCAGTTTATGCTTAGTGTCCGTAAGAGGTGGACACTTGGGGCTGCTCTCTGCCCCTCAGGCTTGTATTGTTGTGTTTTATTGTATTTTTCCCTTTTTTTTTTCTTTCAGTCACAGCTCGTCGGGCGACAGTGTCTAATGGTTCACCCCGTTTCCCACCTAGACCAATTGCACAGTGTGGGGGTCTGTCTGCCGCTTACTGTTGTCCTCCATGTCTGTCTGGAAGGACCTCAGCCCCCCAACACAGAAGAGTGTTGAAGGCGCATCCGCATACAGTGAAAGATTTCGACGACAAAGGCGGAGGGTCCTGTCCCCCCTCCCCAACTCTCTTGCTCCAGAGCCTGATTGTGGGGTAGGAAGACTAAAATGGTGCAACTGGTCTAGGTGGGAAACAGGGTGAACCATTACACCCTGTCACCCGACGAGCTGTCTCTGAAAGAAAAAGAGAAAATATTAATAAAACACAACTATACGAACCTGAGGGGCTGAGATCAGCCTCAAGTGTCCACCTCCTACGGACACTAAGCATAAACTGATCAGCTCAGCTCCGGTCAGTGGGTGTATACTACTGGGGAGGAGCCAACTTTTATTATAGGATTGTGTCAGCCTCCTAGAGCCAGCAGCATACACCCATGGTTCCCTGTGTCCCCCCCGATGAAGGCTCCGAGAAAGATTTTGCGGTGACTACCTAAAATCTTCTTTTTCCATTTTAAAGGAGCTTTATAAGGGCATACATTTATTTATTTTTTTTGTGTGACATTATGTACTTTTTAGTGATACCATTTTCTGCTACATGAGTTTTTGATCACTTTTTAATAACATTTCTTTATCGTTCCTTTGGGAGACCCAGACCATGGGTGTTTAGCTTCTGCCTCCGGAGGACACACAAAGTACTACACTTAAAAGTGTAGCTCCTCCCTCTGAGCTTATACACCCCCTGGTAGCCAGTCCTAGCCAGTTTATTGCTTTGTGTCAGGAGGCATACATCCACACATGCATTCTCATCTGATTTTGTTTTACTTTTGGAAAGAGTTTGAAGAAAAGCGGGTCCATGTCTGGACTCCCGGCATGTCCCTTCTCACCCCACTGTGTCGGCGGTGTTGTTAAGGTTGATTTACAAGGCTGCAGCCTTACATGCCGCGCTCCTTCACCATCCCTTCTGGGCTCTGGCTTGAAGTGGGAGCCAGCACGGTCTCCATGCCTGGCAGGAGTCCGGTCTCCATCCACAGCCCCTTGAGGATTCTGTTGGACCGGAGCACTCATCCCCAGGGACATGGCCCTGCGTCTCAGCAGCTAAGTACCTGAGACGTTTATGTTGGGGGTCCCGGTTCTTTATTGTAAGGGGAGAGTATGCTGTATGTGATTGTTTTAACTTTTCCGGCGGGTTCTCTAGCTTTTGCCTGAGAACCGCACCGATGGTGCCTGCTTGTCGGCCTTGCCGCTTAAATTTAGGCCCTGGCTTTGCCGGAGGCCTAGTTTCATTTTCCTGCCCTCGCATGTCACTCATGCAGAGGGACAGGTTCGGCTCCTCCCGGCGGCCGTTCTACACAGGGGAGGGACACTCCCCACTGCTGGGGCGTCCCTCCTTCCCGGCAGGTCTCTATAGCCCTCCAGTTCCCGCTCTTTTATAGGAACGCCCTCTTCTCAGGCAGAGTTCACTCTGCTCTGGGACATCCTGCATTCTGCATCTCTGCTGAGGTGCTGCGACTGGGGGACCAGGCTTCGGGATCTGGAGGGCACACAACACCGCGCTCAGCGGTCTGGTAAGCCACAGCCGGTCTCCGGTTGTGGACCTCTGTATATTCTCCCTGGGGTTCATTCTCTGCAAAGCCCCCACTCCAGCAGCATGTCTCACACAAGGAGCAAGGCTCCAAAGCTTGATTCTGCATGCACTGCATGTAAGCTCCTGCTGCCTGAGCCGAGCACCTATCCACATTGTGATGTCTGCTCTAACTTGGCGGTGCCACAGCCTGGAGTCTCACCCCCAGTGGTCTCTCAGGCTGCTGCTGCACCTGTGATTGAACCCCCGGCCTGGGTAGAGTCCTTTTCTAGGTCCATATCCCAGTCATTTGCTGAGTCCATGGGGCTTTTGTCCAGGACTTTGATGAATATGCATCAGCCCCCCTCACAGGGTGCCTCTAATACTCTTGACAGAGGACTCCTATCCTCTGACCTCCGTCCATCGGAGCTCACGGAGGATTCATCATCTGATCCCAGACCCCGTCCTTCTAAGAGAAGGCGCAGGGTTTCCTCCCCCTCCCCATCCCACGGCTCTGTCTCAAGAGCTGACTCTCAAGATGAGGAGGATGTCCTCACTGGGGGCTCGGAGGCTATGTATCCCATCGATTTCTCTGAAGGTGACTCAGATCTTAGTGATTTGATTGCTTCTATTAATTCTGTGCTGGATCTCAATCCGCCAGTGTCAGAGGAGCAACTCTCTTTGGCAGAAAAACATCAGTTTACCTCGCCTAAGAGAGTAAAGAGTGTGTTCTTTAACCACTCCAGTTTTCAGACCGCTGTGACCAAACCCAGGGCCTGCCCTGACAAACGCTTTCCAAAGCGTGGTTCTGATGACCGGTTTCCATTTCCACCTGAGGTGGTCAAGGAGTGGTCTCACTCCCCAAAGGTAGACCCGCTGGTGTCTAGGCTATCAGCCCGGACCGTTGTCGGTGGCTGACGGCACCTCACTTAAGGATTCCCCTGACCGTCAGATTGACCTTCTGGCCAAATCTGTGTATGAAGCTGCGGTGGCCGCGTTTTCCCCGACTTTTGCAGCAGTGTGGGCTCTCAAAGCCATCTCTGCTTCTCTAGAGGAGATGCATTCCCTCACCAAGGAATCTATGCCTGAGATGGTTACCTTAACTGCTCAGGCTTCAGCTTTTTCATCTTATGCCATGTCTGCCATGCTAGAGGCTGCTCACCGCACTGCAGTGGCTTCAGCTAATTCTCTTGTTATCCGTAGGATTTTGTGGCTTCGAGAGTGGAAGGCAGATGCTTCTTCCAAGAAGTTTCTTGCTGGGCTCCCTTTTGCTGGTTCACGGCTGTTTGGTGAACAGCTGGATGAAATCATTAAAGAAGCTACTGGCGGGAAGAGTACTTCCATGCCACAAACCAAGACCAGGAAACCCGCCCAGGGTAGGAATCAATCGAGGTTTCGTTCCTTTCGTTCCTCCAACTGGTCATCCTCTAAGCCTTCCGCCTCGTCCGCTAACTCAGCCAAGGATCAGAAATCCAACTGGCGCCCAAAAGCGCGTCCGCAGAAGACCGCAGGAGGTTCTGCCACTAAGGCAGCTTCCTCATGACTCTCGGCCCGCTCCAGCCATGTCCTTAGTCGGTGGCAGGCTCTCCCACTTTGGCGACGCTTGGTTAAAGCAAGTCTCCGATCAGTGGGTGAGAGACATCATATCTCACGGCTACAGGATAGAATTCTCTTCCAGCCCTCCAAACAGATTTTTTTCTCTCAACTCCCCCCTGCTCCAAGGCCGCCGCCTTCTCGCAGGCCGTGGCGTCCTTGCAGGCAAACGGAGTGATTGTCCCAGTTCCCGCTCAGGAACGGTTCAGAGGTTTTTACTCAAATCTCTTCCTAGTTCCAAAAAAGGACGGTACCTTCCGGCCCATCCTGGATCTCAAGCTTCTCAACAAGCATGTCCGGGTGTGGCATTTTCGCATGGAGTCTCTGCGATCAGTCATTGCCTCTATGACCCAAGGGGAGTTCCTGGCGTCCATCGACATCAGAGATGCCTATCTACATGTGCCAATCGCAGTGTCACATCAGCGTTGGTTACGTTTTGCGATAGGAGAGGATCATTTCCAATTTGTGGCTCTCCCCTTCGGGTTAGCCACGGCCCCTCGGGTATTCACCAAGGTCATGGCGGCAGTGATTGCGGTCCTGCACCTCCAGGGGTTAGCAGTGCTTCCTTATCTGGACGACCTTCTGGTCAAGGGTACATCCAGCGCAGACTGTCAGCGGAGTGTTTCGCTCACTCTCGCCACCCTAGCCCAATTCGGGTGGATTGTCAATCTGCCCAAATCCACTCTGACTCCGACCCAGAGTTTCACGTACCTAGGGATGCAGTTCGAGACTTTGCTGGCACTTGTGAAGTTGCCCTTAGACAAACAGCTGTCACTCCGGTTGGCGGTGCGCTCTCTCCTGAGGCCCCGCCGTTATACCCTCAGGCGTCTGATGCAGGTGCTGGGTCAAATGGTGGCCTCCATGGAGGCTGTTCCCTTTGCCCAGTTCCATCTGCGTCTTCTGCAGCTGGACATTCTCCGCTGTTGGGACAAGCGGCCTTCCTCCTTACAGAGGTTAGTGGCTCTGTCGCCACGGACCAGGAGCTCTCTTCAGTGGTGGCTTCGACCCCTCTCCCTGTCCCAAGGGCGCTCCTTCCAGACTCCGTCCTGGGTGATTCTCACCACGGATGCCAGCCTATCTGGCTGGGGAGCGGTACATCTCCACCACAGCGCACAGGGCACTTGGACTCCGTCCGAGTCAGCCCTTTCAATCAATGTGCTGGAAACCAGAGCTTCTAGCTCTCCTAGCCTTTCACCACCTGTTGGCGGGCAGGCACATTCGAGTCCAGTCAGACAACGCGACAGCGGTTGCCTACATCAATCACCAAGGCGGGACACGCAGCCGCCTGGCAATGTTGGAGGTCCAACGCATTCTTCAATGGGCGGAGGTCTCCAAGTCCACCATATCCGCAGTCCACATCCCTGGCGTAGAAAACTGGGAGGCAGATTATCTCAGCCGTCAATCCGTGGACGGTGGCGAGTGGTCCCTGCACCTGGCAGTGTTTCAGTCAATCTGCCGCAAGTGGGGCACTCCGGACGTGGACCTAATGGCATCCCGTCACAACAACAAGGTTCCGGTTTACGTGGTTCGCTCCCACGATCCTCAGGCCTTCGCCGCGGACGCTCTGGTTCAAGACTGGTCCCAGTTTCGTCTGTCCGACGTGTTTCCCCCTCTAGCTCTCTTGCCCAGAGTCCTGTGCAAGATCAGAATGGAGGGCCGTCGAGTCATCCTCATTGCACCGGACTGGCCCAGGCGAGCTTGGTATCCGGACCTGCTCCAACTGTCCGTGGAGATGCCGTGGCATCTTCCGGACCGTCCAGACCTGCTCTCGCAAGGTCCGTTTTTCCGCCCGAATTCTGCGGCACTCAAATTGACGGCGTGGCTCTTGAGTCCTGGATTTTGACGGCTTCTGGTATTCCTCCTGAAGTCATCTCCACTATGACTCGGGCCCGTTAAGTCTTCCTCCGTCAAGATCTATCACAGGACTTGGAAAATTTTCATGTCCTGGTGTCGCTCTTCCGGCCATTCTCCTTGGCCATTCTCGTTGCCGACCCTTCTGTCTTTTTTACAGTCCGGTCTGCAGCTAGGACTGTCCCTCAACTCTCTCAAGGGACAAGTCTCGGCTCTATCAGTGCTGTTCCAGCGGTGTCTCACCCGGCTGGCTCAGGTCCGCACCTTCATGCAAGGTGCGTCTCACATCATTCCGCCTTATCGGCGGCCCTTGGATCCCTGGGACCTTAACTTGGTCCTCACGGTATTGCAGAAACCCCCTTTCGAGCCCTTTAGGGAGGTTTCTTTGTATCGTCTTTCTCAAAAGGTGGCCTTTCTAGTTGCCATAACTTCTCTCAGGAGAGTCTCTGATTTGGCTGCGCTCTCCTCGGAGTCACCTTTTTTGGTTTTTCACCAAGACAAGGTAGTTCTCCGTCCGACCCCGGACTTTCTTCCTAAGGTGGTCTCTCCCTTCCACCTTAACCAGGATATTTCCTTGCCTTCCTTCTGTCCGGCCCCTGTTCATCGCTTTGAGAAAGCGCTGCATACTCTAGATCTGGTGCGTGCTCTCCGGATTTATGTGTCTCGCACCGCTGCGCTTAGGCGGTGCACCTCTCTTTTTGTGCTAACCACAGGGCGGCGCAAGGGTCTCTCTGCTTCTAAGCCGACCTTGGCCCGTTGGATTAGATCGACCATTTCGGACGCCTACCAGAGTACTCAGGTGCCTCCCCCGCCGGGGATCAAAGCACACTCGACCAGAGCTGTCGGTGCCTCTTGGGCTTTTAGGCACCAGGCTACGGCTCAACAAGTCTGTCAGGCTGCCACTTGGACTAGCCTGCATACCTTTTCGAAGCACTACCAAGTGCATGCTCATGCTTCGGCAGATGCGAGCTTGGGCAGACGCATCCTTCAGGCGGCTGTCGCCCACTTGTGAAGTTAGGCTCCACCTACTTCTTAGTTTTTTCTGTTTATTCCCACCCAGGGACAGCTTTGGAACGTCCCATGGTCTGGGTCTCCCAAAGGAACGATAAAGAAAAAGAGAATTTTGTTACTTACCGTAAATTCTTTTTCTTATAGTTCCATATTGGGAGACCCAGCTCCCTCCCTGTTGCCTGTTGGCAATTTTCTTGTTCCGTGTGTTATCACCGGCTGTTGTCGTGGACAGAGTCTCCGGTTGTTCCGGTTCTTACTCTGTTCTACTTGTGGGTGGCTATTCTCCTTCAGCTTTTGCACTAAACTGGCTAGGACTGGCTCACCAGGGGGTGTATAAGCTCAGAGGGAGGAGCTACACTTTTAAGTGTAGTACTTTGTGTGTTCTCCGGAGGCAGAAGCTAAACACCCATGGTCTGGGTCTCCCAATACAGAACTATAAGAAAAAGAATTTACGGTAAATAACAAAATTCTCTTTTTTTGGGAGGTGGAAAGACAAAGCAATTATAGATATTTATTTTTGCTGAATCGCTGTTCACTGTTGAACAATGTTAGTGATGTGCTCATGATGTATCTATACACTATATAGCGTCAGGAGGTTAATCAACATGCATTCCAATGTTTTGTCTGGATGTGCTGTATAGAAGCTGATTTTTCTCCTTAGTTATTTAATCTCTCTATCTGATTTACGGCCATTGTGATTAATAGTTATGCTTTTTCCGACAGGCCAGTGTTTTCAGAGGCGGCCCTATCTGTGCACCCTTCAGATGTCCTTGATATGCCGGTGGACCCCAATGAACCCACATACTGCCTGTGTCACCAAGTGTCCTATGGAGAGATGATTGGCTGCGATAACCCAGATGTAAGGAATCTATATCTTTTACATCACGGTGAATGGACATTGAATCGTATATTGCAGAATGTTGTGTTTCTTTGTCGCTCCATTGGGAGACCCAGACAATTGGTGTATAGCTTCTGCCTCCGGAGGCCACACAAAGTATTACACTTTAAAAAGTGTAACCCCTCCCCTCTGCCTATACACCCTCCCGTGCATCACGGGCTCCTCAGTTTTATGCTTTGTGTTGAAGGAGGCACACATTCACTCAAGCTCCCATTTTAGTCAGCAGCAGCTGCTGATTGTATCGGATGGAAGAAAAGAGGGCCCTAACAGGGCCCCCGGTATGCTCCCTTCTCACCCCACTAAGTCGGCGGTGCTGTTAAGGTTGAGGTACCCATTGCGGGTACAAAGGCTGGAGCCACATGCCGTTTGTCCTTCCCCATCCCTTAGAGGCTCTGGGAGAAGTGGGATCCTAACCGGTCACCATTCACTGGGACCGGGCTCCCTCCGCAGCCCCTGGGGGAATCTGACGGACAGGAGACTGAGTATCATCAGGGACAGGCCCTGCATCTATAAGGTACTCTGTGTCCCCTTGGGGACGGTGCATGGAGCGCCTGTGTTACAGACGCTGCAGCGGCTGCTGTTTTTTTGTGACGACCGGGACTATCGCGCCGACCGCGCCTGTTTGCCGGCCGCGTTATTAAATTTAGTCCCCGGCTTCTGAGGCCTAGTACCATAACTCCCGCCCCCGGGCCTGCCAGTCAGGGGTAAGGGCGGGACGGTCGACTGGACGTCGGCAGTGAGGGCTGGAGCATACTTAGGTGTTCTCCTCCCCCCTCACTGAGCACTGTGGGGCACCAGATTCCCGCACTTTATTAGTCACGCCCATGGCTCCCTCCTCCCCTGAGAACTCTGGCAGCCATATTTACAATCACTTCTGCCGGTGGAGGATTTCAGAACGAGCTCTACAGCTCTGGGAGGCCCAGGCAGGGAATCTGGTGGACACACAACCGCTTTGGGCGGTCGGTAAGCCACACCGGTTACCCGGTGCTGGCCCCCCTTGGGTGCCGAAGTGTGTGTGTGTATATATATGTATGTATGTATGTATGTATGTGTGTATGTATGTATGTATGTATGTGTGTGTATATATATATATATATATATATATATATATATATATATATATATATATATATATATATATATATATATATATATATATATATATATATATATATATATATATATATATATATATATATATATATATATATATATATATATATATATATATATATATATATATATAATATTTTCTCTGTTCGGCCGCATTGTTTTGCTTTTGGCTATATACCCTCAGTGATCACTCTCAGAGGAGACTACAGCATGTCGTCCGCAAAGAGCAAGGGTGCCAAGGCACAGGCTTATTTTGCAACCTGTACCTCTTGTGCGGCTATGTTACCTGCAGGTTCCACCTACCCTCACTGTGTGCAATGCTCGGCCCCTGTGGCACTCACTCAGCCGGAGCCTCGGGCACTGGTGGGACCCTCGGCTCAAGTAGAACCGCCGGCTTCCACTGTCCAGGTGGCAGGGACAGAGTTTGCAGTTTTGGCTGCGAAACTCTGAGTCGCTTTCACAATCCATGGCTCAGTCTATGGATAGATGGTCTGCTAAGATACTAGAAGCCTTGCAGTCCAGATCGGTCACACAGACCCCGGGCACCAGGGCTGTGGAGTCGGTAAGCCAAACCTTCGACTCCGACTCCGACTCCTCAAATTCTCTTGCACCGACTCCGACTCCGGCTCCGGCTCCGACTCCGACTCCTACATATATTGCTTATAGTTAGGTGAAAAAGTTATTGTAGTACATGAATATGTGTATGTGAACATCAGACATTTAATAATTTTTATGATACAATAATCAAGATATTTGGATAGAACATAAAATATATTTATTGGAATACAACTTTAGAACACAAAAAACTGTAATAAATTGTAAATATGTAATACACTATGTAATATACAGTAGATTACATATATATCTTGTGTGTGTGTGTATATACACTGTGTATATATATATATATATATATATATATATATATATATATATATATATATATATATTATATATATTACATATTTACAATTTATTAGTTTTTTTGTGTTCTAAAGTTGTATTCCAATAAATATTTTATGTTCTATCCAAATATCTTGATTATTGTATCATAAAAACAATTAAATGTCTGATGTTCACATTGTACTACAATAAATTTTTCACTTAAATATAAGCATTATACTAAATGTTGTTATTTAGTAAAATATTCAGCACATTCTGCATTGCACTCCTGTCCCCAATTTATTATATATTTTAGGAGTCGGAGTCGGTGCATTTTATACCGACTCCGACTCCACCAAAATGAGCTCCGACTCCGACTCCACGACTCTGACTCCGACTCCACAGCCCTGCCGGGCACTGTGAGTTCATCGCCCCCAGGCCCCTCTCGGTCGGTGCAGCAGAGTGCTCCTGGGGTGACACCTAGGTCCCACGGGGAGGACTCCGACACGGACCGCAGTCCCAGACCGGCTAAGCGGGCTCGCTGGGAACCTTCCCCGGCTTCATCACGCTGTTCGGGGTCTCAGCATGAGGACTCTCTGGAGGATGAGGCGGAGGTCGCAGCTCAGGGCTCTGATCCTGACGTTGCTCTCAATCTTGATACACCTGAAGGGGACGCCATAGTAAATGACCTTATAGCGTCCATCAACCAGGTGCTAGATCTTTCTCCCCCAACTCCACCTATAGAGGAGTCTGCTTCACAGCAGGAGAAACACCAGTTTAGGTTTCCCAAACGTACACGGAGTGCGTTTTTCGATCACTCTAACTTCAGAGATTCTGTCCAGAAGCACAGAGCATTTCCGGACAAGCGCTTTACTAAGCGCCTTAATGACACACGTTACCCCTTCCCCCCCTGACGTAGTTAAGGGTTGGGCTCAGTGTCCCAAGGTGGATCCTCCAGTCTCTAGACTGGCAGCTAGATCCGTAGTATCAGTGGCAGATGGTTCATCGCTCAAGGATGCCACTGACAGGCAAATAGAGCTTCTGATGAAATCCATCTATGAAGCCATAGGCGCGTCTTTTGCTCCGGCCTTTGCAGCCGTGTGGGCACTCCAAGCTATCTCAGCTTGTCTGTCTGAGATTAATGCAGTCACACGTACCTCTGCTCCGCAAGTTGTGTCTTTGACTTCTCAGGCATCGGCCTTTTCGTCCTACGCCATGAACGCCGTCCTGGACTCAGCGAGCCGTACAGCGGTAGCGTCCGCCAATTCGGTGGCAGTCCGCAGGGCCATGTGGCTACGCGAATGGAAGGCAGACTCTGCTTCCAAGAAGTTCTTAACCGGTTTGCCATTTTCTGGCGACCGTTTGTTTGGCGAGCAATTGGATGAAATTATTAAACAATCCAAGGGTAAGGACTCGTCCTTACCCCAGTCCAAACCAAACAAACCTCAGCAACGAAAAATTCAATCGAGGTTTCGGTCCTTTCGGCCCTCAGCCAGGTCCCAATCCTCCACGTCCAACAGGTCAGAGAAGGGCCAGAGGAACTCTTCTGCATGGCGGTCTAAGTCACGTCCTCCAAAGACCGCCGGAGGAACCGCTGAAAGAAAAAGTTCTCGTAGACCTCGAGAGCTAAGAAGACGTTGTAGACAATCCGTTCCAAGCAAAGACTGAAGTTTATTCCGAGATAGCAACAGAGCAGATCAGACAGGTTATCGGCAGGATGACACACGCAGGTGTCTTGTAGAACAGCAGAATTAGCAACAGATGAAGAAGAAGTGTCCCCGATAGGCGTGTGGGGGCTTTTATACATATTAGACAAAGGAAAGCTCATACTGCAGAGAAAGGCGTACACATTAGAAAACAAAGAATATAATGATACATCATGACATTATTTACGAGCATTGCGGTAGAAACTTATCAGATCCCTATGGGCCTCCATGGTACTTTTAATTAATTCAGTAATGTTGTCATGGCTAACATCTCTGATCCCTGAAGGCGCCTCTACTTCACATAACTCTTCAAACACTGACAACTCTATTGACAACTTTGTTTCTTTATCAATTCAATATACCTACTATTCATGACTACACATCACCATCTATCAACTGACGCAATTGTATTCTTCTATTCGATTTAACCTTTTCAGACTTTTTCTTATACTTGCTAACAATACTGATGTCATCTCTATCTCCTCTCTGGGGGTGAACTCTAGCCAATGCATCTCATTAGCTGCAAAGTTAGTTTGCTCAAGTCTGACCAAGATGGCTGTTAGATGCAACATGGCTGCTCAGCATATTTTGGCTGACTAGTCTCTAACACCGCCTCCAAGGCGGCCTCCTCATGACTTTCGGCCTCCCCAAACCGCATCCTCGGTCGGTGGCAGGCTCTCCCGCTTTTGCGACGCCTGGTGGCCACATGTCCAAGACCGATGGGTGAGAGACATTCTGTCGCACGGTTACAGGATAGAGCTCAGCTCTCGTCCTCCGACTCGTTTCTTCAGAACATCTCCGCCCCCCGGGCGAGCCGATGCACTTTTTCAGGCGGGGAACACTCTGAAGGCAGAAGGAGTTGTGATTCCCGTTCCCATTCAAGAACGTGGTCGCGGTTTTTACTCCAACTTGTTCGTGGTGCCAAAAAAGGACGGATCATTCCGCCCCGTTCTGGACCTCAAACTGCTCAACAGACACGTGAGAACCAGACGGTTCCGGATGGAATCTCTCCGTTCTGTCATCGCCTCGATGTCCCAAGGAGACTTCCTAGCCTCAATCGACATCAGGGATGCTTATCTCCATGTGCCGATTGCACCAGAGCATCAACGTTTCCTGCGTTTCGCCATCGGGGACGAACACCTTCAGTTTGTGGCACTGCCTTTCGGCCTGGCGACAGCCCCATGGGTCTTCACCAAGATCATGGCATCCGTGGTGGCGGTCCTACACTCTCAGGGCCAATCGGTGATCCCTTACTTAGACGATCTCCTAGTCAAGGCACCCTCCCGGGTGGCATGTCAACACAGCCTGACCATTGCTCTGGAGACTCTCCAGAGGTTCGGGTGGATCATCAATTTCCCAAAGTCAAAATTGACACCGACCCAATCACTGACTTACCTCGGGATGGAGTTTCATACTCTCTCAGCGATAGTGAAGCTTCCGCTGGACAAACAGCGTTCGCTGCAGACCTGCAGACAGGGGTACACTCTCTCCTTCGGACCCAGTCACACCCCTTGAAGCGCCTCATGCACTTCCTAGGGAAGATGGTGGCAGCAATGGAGGCAGTTCCCTTTGCGCAGTTTCATCTGCGTCCACTTCAATGGGACATTCTCCGCAAATGGGACAGGAGGTCGACGTCCCTAGACAGGAACGTCTCTCTTTCACTGGCAGCCAAAACCTCTCTTCAGTGGTGGCTTCTTCCTACTTCCTTGTCGAAGGGAAAATCATTCCTGCCCCCATCCTGGGCTGTGGTCACGACGGACGCGAGTCTGTCAGGGTGGGGAGCGGTCTTCCTCCACCACAGGGCTCAGGGAACCTGGACTCCGACAGAGTCCTCCATTCAGATCAATGTTCTGGAGATAAGGGCAGTGTATCTAGCCCTAAAGGCGTTCCATCGGTGGCTGGAGGGCAGACAGATCCGCATACAGTCGGACAACGCCACGGCGGTCGCGTACATCAACCACCAGGGCGGCACACGCAGTCGTCAGGCCTTCCAAGAAGTTCGGCGGATTCTGCTGTGGGCGGAAGCCACAGCCTCCACCATCTCCGCAGTTCACATCCCGGGCGTAGAAAACTGGGAAGCAGACTTTCTCAGTCGCCAGGGCATGGACGCAGGGGAATGGTCTCTTCACCCGGACGTGTTTCAAGAGATCTGTTGCCGCTGGGGAACGCCGGACGTCGACCTCATGGCGTCTCGGCACAACAACAAAGTCCCGGCATTCATGGCACGGTCTCAAGATCACAGAGCTCTGGCGGCGGAAGCATTAGTTCAGGATTGGTCGCAGTTTCGACTGCCTTATGTATTTCCTCCTCTGGCACTGCTGCCCAGAGTGTTGCGCAAGATCAGGTCCGACTGCCGCCACGCCATCCTCGTCGCTCCAGACTGGCCGAGGAGGTCGTGGTACCCGGATCTGTGGCACCTCACGGTGGGTCAACCGTGGGCACTCCCAGACCGACCAGACTTGCTGTCTCAAGGGCCATTTTTCCATCTGAATTCTTCGGCCCTCAACCTGACTGTGTGGCCATTGAGTCCTGGCTCCTAGCGTCCTCAGGGTTATCTCAAGATGTCATTGCCACTATGAGACAAGCCAGGAAACCAACGTCCGCCAAGATCTATCACAGGGTTTGGAGGATCTTCTTATCCTGGTGCTCTGATCGGGGTTTTACCCCCTGGCCGTTTGCCTTACCCACTTTTCTTTCTTTCCTTCAATCCGGAATGGATAAGGGTTTGTCTCTCGGCTCTCTCAAGGGACAAGTATCGGCGCTTTCCGTGTTTTTTCAAAAGCGTCTAGCCAGGCTTCCGCAGGTCCGCACGTTCCTGCAGGGAGTTTGCCACATAGTCCCACCTTACAAGCGTCCGCTGGAACCCTGGGATCTTAACAGGGTGCTAACGGCTCTTCAGAAACCACCTTTCGAGCCGATGCGGGATGTCTCTCTCTATCACGCCTTTCGCAGAAGGTGGCCTTCCTAGTGGCAGTCACATCACTTCGGAGAGTGTCTGAGCTAGCAGCGCTGTCATGCAAAGCCCCCTTCCTGGTGTTTCACCAGGATAAGGTGGTTCTGCGTCCGGTCCCGGAATTTCTCCCTAAGGTGGTATCCCCTTTTCATCTCAATCAGGATATCTCCTTACCTTCCTTTTCTTTGTCGCTCTATTGGGAGACCCAGACAATTGGGTGTATAGCTACTGCCTCCGGAGGCCACACAAAGTATTACACTTAAAAGTGTAAGGCCCCTCCCCTTCTGCCTATACACCCCCCCGTGGGATCACGGGCTCCTCAGTTTTCATGCTTTGTGCGAAGGAGGTCAGACATCCACGCATAGCTCCACTGTTTAGTCAGCAGCAGCTGCTGACTATGTCGGATGGAAGAAAAGAGGGCCCATACTAGGGCCCCCAGCATGCTCCCTTCTCACCCCACTTTTGTCGGCGGTGTTTGTTAAGGTTGAGGTACCCATTGCGGGTACGGAGGCTGGAGCCCACATGCTGCTTTCCTTCCCCATCCCCTTAGGGCTCTGGGTGAAGTGGGATCTTATCGGTCTCCAGGCACTGAGGCCGTGCTCCATCCACAGCCCCTGGGAATCTGCTGGACATGGAGCGGAGTATCCTCAGGGACATGGCCCTGCTACGTTGAGGTACTCTGTGTCCCCGTGGGGACCGCGCACAGACACACGGCAGCACTGCTGGGTGTGTTAGTGCGCCAGGGACGGTGGCGCTGCCCGCACTGGTGCCATCGCACACTACAGCGTAGCTGGGTGTGTTAGAGTATTGGGGGACTACCGCGCTAACCGCCGCTGCCATTTTTATCTCAGGCGCGGCTGGGACTTGTGGTGCGCCGGGGACTTCCGCGCCGACCAGGGCTTATATGCCGGCCGCGCTTATCACTCTAGTCCCCGGCTTGTGCGGCCTAGTCTCACTTCGTTACCGCCCACAGGCCTGCCAGTCAGGGTAAGGGCGTGACGCTGTACAGCACGGCAGCGCTGAGAGCTGGAGTATGCTTTGCATACTCCACCCCTCTCACTGTGTACACTGTGAAACCGGATTCCCGCACTTTCTGGGGCACGCCCACGGCCTCCTCCTCTACACAGGACGCCGGCAGCCATTCATGTCAGTTTTTTCTGTGGCTGAGAAAAGAGACAAGTTTGGGAAGACCCTGGCAGGGATTCTGATGGTCACACAACCGCTGTGAGCGGGCGGTAACCAGCACCTGTGGTGCTGACCCCACTAGTGCCGAAGTGCACATATAGATATATGCTTGTACGCTATACATTGCACTGTTCGGTCGCACTTTTGTATTTTGGCTATATACCCTCCTTGATGTTCGGGGGAGATAACAGCATATCGTCTGTGAAAAACAAGGGTGCAGAAGCACAGGTTTTCTATACAGCCTGTACAGCATGTACGGCTATACTGCCGGCAGGTTACACGGACCCCCATTGTATGCAATGCTCGGCCCCTGTGGCACGTACTCAGCCGGAGTCTCTGCTAATGGTCCAGGTGATGGGGACGGAGTTTGCTGTATTTACTGATAGACTTTCTGAGACTATGGCTATGATACTAGAAGCCTTGCAGTCCAGACAGGTCTCTCAGACCATGGGCACTGTTGATTCATTGCCCCCTGGTCCCCCCCCCCCAGTTGGTACAACAAGGTGCTCCGGGAGTGTCTACATGGATCCCAGGGTGAGGGGTCTGACTCGGACCGCAGTCCCAGACCCCCTAAGCGACCTCGCTGGGAGCATCCCTCGACATCACCGCATTATTCAGGGTCTCAGCATGGGGACTCTCTCTATGATGAGGCGGAGGTATCTGATCAGGATTCTGATCCTGAGAACGTTCTCTACCTGGATACACCTGATTGTGACACCGTAGTGAACGATCTTACGGCGTCCATCAATCAAATGTTGTTTTTTTTCTCCCTCAGCTCCTACGCCTGAGGAGTCAGCTTCTCAGCAGGAGAAGTTCCGTTTCAGGTTCCCCAAGCGTACATTGAGTACGTTTCTGGATCACTCTGACTTCAGGGAGGCGGTCCAGAACCACCAGGCTTGTCCAGATATCGTTTTTTCCAAGCGCCTTAAGGATACACGTTATCCCTTCCCTTTTGACGTTGTCGAGGGCTGGGTTCAGTGTTCCAGTGTGGACCCTCCTATCTCCAGCGGCTAAATCCTTAGTTGCAGCGGAAGATATGGCTTCACTCAAAGATGCCGCTGACAGACAGATGGAGCTCTGGTTGAAATCCATCTATGAAGCTATTGGCGCGTCTTTTGCTCCAGCTTTCGCAGCCGTCTGGGCGCTCCAAGCGGTCTCAGCGGCTCAAGCGCAAATTGAGGCAGTCACACGTACATCTGCGCCGCAGACTGTGTCTTTAACTTCTCAAACGTCAGCGTTTGCGTCATACGCCATTAATGCTGTCCTGGACTCGGCGAGCCGGAAGGCAGTTGCGTCCGACAATTCAGTGGTAATACGCAGAGCCTTGGGGTTGCGGGAATGGAAGGCAGATTCTGCTTCCAAAAAAGTGCTTAACCAGTTTGACAATCTCTGGCGACCGCTTGTTTGGTGAGCGACTGGATGAAATCATCAAACAATCCAAGGGAAAGGATACATCTTTTCCTCAAGCTAAACCGAACATACCCCAATAGAGGAGGGGACAGTCGAGGTTTCGGTCCTTGCGGGGCGCGGGCAGGTTCAATTCACCTCGTCCAATAGGCCTCAGAAGGATCAGAGGAATTCCGATTCATGGCGGCCTAAATCACGTCCTAAAAAGACCGCCGGAGGTACCGCCACTAAGGCGGCTTCCTCATGACTTTCGGTCTCCTCACACCGCATCCTCGGTCGGTGGCAGGCTCTCCCGCTGTTGCGACACCTGGCTGCCACAGGTAAAAGACCGTTGGGTGAGAGACATTTTGTCTCACGGTTACAGGATAGAGTTCTCCTCTCGTCCTCCGACTCGATTCTTCAGAACATCTCCGCCTCCCAAGAGAGCCGAGGCTCTCAGGCAAGCGGTGTGCACTCTGAAGGCAGAAGGAGTGGTGGTCCCGGTTCCTTTTCAGCAACAGGGTCACGGTGTTTACTCCAACGTGTTTGTGGTCCCAAAAAATGACGGGTCTTTCCGTCCGGGCAACAGACACGTAAAAACCAGGCGGTTCCGGAGGAATCCCTCCGCTCCGTCATCGCCTCAATGTCCCAAAGAGATTTCCTTGCATCGATCGATATCAAGGAGGCTTATCTCCACGTGCCGATCGCTCCGGAGCATCAGCGCTTCCTGCGGTTCGCCATAGGAGACGAACACCTCAGTTCGCGGCACTGCCTTTCGGCCTGGCGACAGTCCCGCGGGTTTTCTCCAAGGTCATGGCAACAGTAGTAGCGGTCCTCCACTCTCAGGGACACTTGGTGATTCCTTGCCTAGACGATCTGCTTGTCAAGGCACCCTCTCAAGGGGCATGCCAACTCAGCCTCAACGCTACTCTACAGATTCTCCAGAGCTTCGGGTGAATCATCAATTTTCCAAAGTCAAATCTGACACCGGCACAATCGCTGACATATCTGGGCATGGAATTTCATACCCTATCGGCGATGGTGATATTTCCGCTGGACAAACAGCGGTCAATGCAGTCAGGGTTGCACAATGGGACATCCTTAGCAAATGGGACAGTAAGTCGGCGTTTCTCGACAGAAACGTCTCCCTCTCTCAGGCAACCAAAGATTTTCTTCGGTGGTGGCTTTTCCCCACTTCATTGTCGACGGGGAAATCCTTCCTATCCCCATCCTGGGCGGTGGCCACGACGGACGCGAGTCTGTCCGGGTGGGGAGCAGTGTTTCTCCACCACAGGGCTCAGGGTACGTAGACTCAGCAAGAGTCCTCCCTTCAGAACAATGTTCTGGAGATAAGGGCAGTGTATCTTGCCCTAAAAGCTTTCCAGCAGTGGCTGGAAGGCAAGCAGATCCGAATTCAGTCGGACAACTCTACAGCGGTGGCTTACATCAATCACCAAGGAGGAACACGCAGTCGGCCAGCCTTCCTGGAAGTCCGGCGGATTTTGACGTGGGTGGAAGCCACGGCCTCCACCATATCCGCAGTACACACCCCGGGCGTAGAAAACTGGGAAGCAGACTTTCTCAGTCGCCAGGGCATGGACGTAGGGGAAAGGTCCCTTCACCCGGACGTGTTTCAGGAGATCTGTTGCCGCTGGGGGATGCCGGACGTCGACCTAATGGCGTCTCAGCACAACAACAAGGTCCCGCCATTCATGGCACGGTCTCACGATCACAGAGCTCTGGCGGCAGACGCCTTCGTTCAGGATTGGTCGCAGTTTCAACTCCCTTTTGTGTTCCCACCTCTGGCAATGTTGCCCAGAGTGTTACGCAAGATCAGGTCCGACTGCCGCCGCGCCATCCTCGTCGCTCCAGACTGGCCAACGAGGTCGTGGTACCCGCATCTGTGGCATCTCACGGTAGGCCAACCGTGGGCACTACCAGACCGACCAGACTTGCTGTCTCAAGGGCCGTTTTTCCATCTGAATGCTGCGGCCCTCAACCTGACGGTGTGGCCATTGAGTCCTGGATCCTAGCATCTGCAGGGTTATCTCAAGAGGTCATTACCACTATGAGACAGGCCAGAAAACCCACATCTGCCAAGATCTACCACAGAACGTGGAAGATATTCTTATCTTGGTGCTCTGCTCAGGGAGTTTCTCCCTGGCCAATTGCCTTGCCTACTTTCTTTGTCGCTCCATTGGGAGACCCAGACAATTGGGTGTATAGCTATTGCCTCTGGAGGCCACACAAAGTATTACACTTAAAAGTGTAAGGCCCCTCCCCTTCTGGCTATACACCCCCAGTGGGATCACTGGCTCACCAGTTTTGTGCTTTGTGCGAAGGAGGCAACACATCCACGCATAGCTCCACTTTTTAGTCAGCAGCAGCTGCTGACTATGTCGGATGGAAGAAAAGAGGACACATATAGTGTCCCCAGCATGCTCCCTTCTCACCCCACTGTATGTCGGAGGTGTTTGTAAGGTTGAGGTACCCATTGCGGGTACGGCGGCAGGAGCCCACATGCTGATTCCTTCCCCATCCCTTTTTACAGGGCTCTGGGTGAAGTGGGATTTACCGGTCTCCAGGCACTGAGACCGTGCTCCATCTACAGCCCCTGGAGAAGATGCTGGATGGAGCGGAGTACATCAGGGACATGGCCCTGCTTCCTCAAGGTACTCTGTGTCCCCGTGCATTTGGCGCTCACACCGCAGCATGCTGGGTGTTGTAGTGCGCCGGGGGACATCAGCGCTGCGGCGCCTGTGCCATGGCCTCATTCAGCTTTGCTGAAGCAGGCTCACTTATGGGAATTGGTCGCGCCGGCCGCTGGGACTGCGGCGCGGCTGGCACTTGTAGTGCGCCGGGGACTTCAGCGCGGCCTGCGCTTTTACGGCGGCCGCGCTGATAACTAGAGTCCCCGGTTTTTGCGGCCTGCTTCCGTTCGTTCCCGCCCCCAGACCTGCCAGTCAGGAGAGGGGCGGGACGCTGGCCACTTCCAGGAATCGGTCGCGCCGGCCGCTGGCAGCGGCGCGGCTGGCACTTGTGGTGCGCCGGGGACTTCAGCGCGGCCCGCGCTTTTACGGCGGCCGCGCTGATAACTAGAGTCCCCGGCTTTTGCGGCCTGCTTCCGTTCGTTCCCGCCCCCAGACCTGCCAGTCAGGAGAGGGGCGGGACGCTGGCCACTTCTATGAATAGGTCGCGCCGGCCGCTGGAACTGCGGCGCGGCTGGCACTTGTGGTGCGCCGGGGACTTCAGCGCGGCCCGCGCTTTTACGGCGGCCGCGCTGATAACTAGAGTCCCCGGCTTTTGCGGCCTGCTTCCGTTCGTTCCCGCCCCCAGACCTGCCAGTCAGGAGAGGGGCGGGACGCTGGCCACTTCTATGAATAGGTCGCGCCGGCCGCTGGAACTGCGGCGCGGCTGGCACTTGTGGTGCGCCGGGGACTTCAGCGCGGCCCGCGCTTTTACGGCGGCCGCGCTGTTAACTCGAGTCCCCGGCTTCTGGGCCTAGTCTCCCTTCGTTACCGCCCACAGCCCTGACAGTCAGGGTAGGGGCGTGACGCTGCATAGAGCAGAGCTGAGAGCTGGAGTATGTTTTGCATACTCCACCCCTCTCACTGTGTGCACTGTGAATCCGGATTCCCGCACTTTCTCAGGCACGCCCACGGCTTCCTTCTCTACAAGGACACCGGCAGCCATTAGTGTCAGTTTCTGTACGATACAGAGACAAGTGTGGAAGACCCTGGCATTCTGATAGTCACACAATCGCTGTAACAGGCGTTAAGCAGCACCTGTGGTGCTAACCCCACTAGTGCAGAAGTGCACTTATAGATATGCTTGTACTATATACATTGCACTGTTTGGTCGCACGTTGTATATACCCTCCTGGATTATGCGGAGGAGTTATCAGCATATTCTCTGTGTAAAACAAAGGTGCAGAACCACATGTTTTTCTATACAGCTGGTACAGCATGTACGGCTATATTCTGAGACTATGGCTATGATACTAGAAGCCTAGCAGTCCGGACATGTCTCTCACAATATGGGCACTGTTGAATCATTGATCCATGGCCCCCCTCAGTGTGAATAACTAACAGCTCCGGGAATGTCACACGCATCCCAGAGTCACGGCTCTGCACGGACGTCAGTCCCAGACAGCCTAAGTGGGCTCGCTATGAGCGGCCTCGGTTTCATCAGGGTCCTAACAGAAGGACTCGCTGTGTAATGAGGCGGAAGTAGCGGCTCAGGATTCTGATCCTGAGACCGCTCTCAATCTGGATACACCTGATTGTGACGCCATAGTAAATAATCTTATAGCGTCCATCTATAGAATGTGGGTTATTTCTCACAGCTCCTCCAGTGGAGGAGTCAGCTTCACGTATTTTTCTGGACCACTCTGCCTTCAGAGAGGCAGTCCAGGAACACCACGCTTATCCAGATATGCGCTTCTCCAAACGGCTTAGGATACACGTTATCCCTGTCCCCTGACTTGGTCAAGGACTGGACCCAATGTCCCGAGCGGCATCCTCCAATCTCCAGGCTTGTAGCTAGATCCATAGTTGCAGTGGGAGATGGAACTGCAAACTCAAAGATGCCACTGACAGACAGATGGATCTCTGGTCGAAAGCCATCTATGAGGCTGTCGGCGCACCGTTGGCTCCGGCATTCTCTCCCTTGGGGCACTCCAAGCTATTTCAGCTTGTCTTACACAGATTGACACGGTTACACGTACATCTGTGCCGCAGGTGGCATCCTTAACCTCTCAAATGTCTGCATTTGTTTCTTACGCGATTCAGGTTGTCCTGGACTCTGCGAACCGTGCGGCGGTAGCCTCCGCTACTCCGTGTTTTTAAGCAGAGCCTGGTCTGCTCGTTAAGTGAATGGAAGGCAGATTCTGCTTCCAAAAAAGGTTGCCTAACCAGTTGCCTTTTTCTGCTGACCGACTGTTTGGTGAGCGTTGGATGTAACCATCAAACAGTCCAGGGGTAAGGATTCATCCTTTCCTCAGCCCGGACACAACAAACCCCAACAGAGCAAGAGGCAGTCGGGGTTTTCGGCCTTTTCGAGGCTCGGGCAGGTCCCATTTTTCCTCGTCCAATGTGGACTCAAAAGGATCAGAGGAGCTAAGATTCTTAGCGGGCTCAGTCTCGCCCAAAAAAGCGACAGTCTGAAAACCCGCTTCCAAGGCGGCTTCCTCATGACTTGCGGCCTCGGTCGGTAGCAGGCTCTCCCGCCTTGGCGATATTTAGCTGCCATAGGTCAATGACCATTGAGTGTGAGACATTCTGTCTCACGGGTACAGGATAGAGCTCACTTCTCGTCCTCCAACTCGATTCTTCAGAATTTCTCCACCTCCCGGCCGGGCCGCTGCTCTTCTGCAAACAGGGTGCACTCTATAGGCAGAAAGAGTGATGACCCCCGTTCCTCTTCAGGAACAAGGTCACGGTTTTTACCCCAAATTCTTTGCGGTACCTATAACAACGGGCCGTTCCGTCCCGTTCTGGATCTAAAAATGCTCAGCAAGCTCGTGGACACCAGGCGGTTCCGGATGGAATCCCTCCGCCATGTCATCGCCTCAAGGTCCCAAGGATATTTCCTAGCATCATTAGGCATCAAGGATGCTTATCCACACGTGCCGATTGATCCAGAGCACTAGCGTTTCTACGCTTCGTTATAGGAGACGAACACCCTCTGTTCGTAGCTCTACCTTCCGGCTAGCGACAGTCCAACTGGTCTTCGCCAAGGTCAGGGCAGCAGTAGTCACAGTCCTGCACTCTCAGGGTCACTCTGTGGTCCCGTATTTAGACGATCTACTTGTCAAGGCACTCTCTTAGGAAACATGCCAACACTGCCCGAACGTTGCGCTGGAGACTCTCTAGAGTTTTGGGTGGATCATCAACTTTTTAAAGTCAGATCCGACCCCGACCCTATCGATAACATATCTAGGCATAGAGTTTCTTACTCTCTCAGCGATAGTGAAGCTGCCGCTAGACAAACAGCATTCACTACGGGCTGCAAGCTCTTCTTTAAGAACCAGTCGCACACATTGAGACGCCTCATGCACTTCCTACGTAAGATGGTAGCAATGGAGGCAGTTCCTTTCGCGCAGTTTTACTGCGTCCACTACAATGGGACATTCTCCGCCAATGGGACGAGGAGTCGACGTCCCTCAACAGAGTCGTCGTTCTTTCTCAGGCGGCCAAGGAATCTCTACGGTGGTGGCTTCTTCTCACCTCTTGGTCAAAAAGAAGGTCCTTCCTATCCCCGTCCTGGGCGATAGTTACGACAGACGCGAGTCTATCAGGGTGGGGAGCAGTTTTTCTCCACTACAGCGCTCAGGGTACGTGGACTCAGCAAGAGTCCACTCTTCAGATCAATGTTCTTGAACACAGAGCAGTGTATCTTGCCCTACAATCCTTCCAACAGCGGCTGGAAAGCAAGCATATCCGACTTCAGTCGGACAGCTCCACAGCGGTGGCATACATCAACCACCAAGGAAGAACGCGCAACCGGCAAGCCTTCCAGGAAGTCCGGCAGGTTCTGATGTGGGTGGAAGACACGGCATCCACCATATCCACAATTCACATCCCAAGTGTGGAAACTAGGAAGCTGACTTCCTAAGTCGCTGAGGTGTGGCCGAAAGAGTATGGTCTCCTCACCCGGACGGGTTTCAGGAGATCTGGCGCCGCTGACAGAGGCCGGACGTCGATCTAATGGCGTCACGGCACAACAACAATGTGCCAGCTTCATGGCACGGTTTCACAATCATCGAGCTCTGGCGGCAAACGCCTTAGTTCAGCATTGGTCGCAGTTCCAGCTACCTTAGGTGCCACCTCTGGCATTGTTGCCCAGAGTACTGCGCTAGATCAAGACCGACTGCGGCCGCGCCATCCTCGTCGCTACAAATTGGCCGAGGATGTTGTGGTACTCGGTTCTGTGGTGCCTCACGGTAGGCTAACCGGGGGCACTACCAGACCAATCAGACTGGCTGTCTCAAGGGCCATTCTTCTATTGAATTCTACGGCCCTCAACCGGCTCGTCTCTTAGGAGAGTTTCCGAGCTAGCAACGCTCTCATACAAACTCCCTTCCTGGTCCTTCACCAGGACAGGGTAGTTCTGCGTCCGGTTCCGGAATTTCTCCCTAAGGTGGTATCCCATTTTCATATCAATCAGGATATCACCTCACCTTCTTTGTGTCCTCGTCCAGTCCATCAATTTCAGAAAGATTTGCATCTGTTGGTTCTGGTGAGAGCACTCAGGTTCTACTTCCCGCATGGCGCTCCTGCGCCACCCGGATGCACTCTTTGTCCTTGTCGCTGGTCGGCGTAAACAGTCGCAAGCTTCCAGATCCACCCTTGCTCGGGGGCTCGAGGAACCAATTCTTGAAACCTACAGTTCTACTGGGCTTCTGGTTCTCTCAAGGCCGAAGGCCCATTCTACCAGAGCCGTGGGTGCATCCTGGGCATTACGGCACCAGGCTACGGCTCAGCAGGTGTGTCAGGCACCCACCTGGTCGAGTCTACTTACTTTTACCAAGCATTATCAGATGCATACCTACGCTTCGGCAGACGCCAGCCTAGGTAGATAAGTCATTCAGGCGGCGGTTGGCCACCTGTAGGAGAGGGCCGTTTGACGGCCCTATCATGAGGTATTCTTTTACCCACCCAGGGATTGCTTTTGGACATCCCAATTGTCTGGGTCTCCCAATGGAGCGACAAAGAAGAAGGGAATTTTGTTTACTTACCGTAAATTCCTTTTCTTCTAGCTCCAATTGGGAGACCCAGCACCCGCCCTGTTTTCTCGGGGTTTTTCTGTTTTTTCGGGTACACATGTTGTTCATGTGGTATGGTTCAGTTCTCCGATGTTTCCTCGGATTGAATTGGTCTTTAAACCAGTTATTGGCTTTCCTCCTTCTTGCTTTGGCACTAAAACTGGTGAGCCAGTGATCCCACTGGGGGTGTATAGCCAGAAGGGGAGGGGCCTTACACTTTTAAGTGTAATACTTTGTGTGGCCTCCAGAGGCAATAGCTATACACCCAATTGTCTGGGTCTCCCAATTGGAGCTAGAAGAAAAGGAATTTACGGTAAGTAAACAAAATTCCCTTCTTCTTTCCTTCCTGCAATCCGGTTTGGAAAAAGGTTTGTCGCTCGGCTCCCTTAAGGGACAAATCTCAGCGCTCTCTGTATTTTTTTTTCAGAAGCGCCTAGCAAGACTTCCTCAGGTACGCACGTTCCTGCAGGGGGTTTGCCGCTTAGTCCCTCCTTACAAACGGCTGTTAGAACCCTGTGATTTGAACAGGGTGCTGATGGTTCTTCAGAAACCACCATTCGAGCCTATGAGGGATTTTTCTCTCTCACGTCTTTCGCAGAAAGTGGTTTTCCTAGGAGCAGTCACTTCACTTAGGAGAGTGTCTGTCGGGGCAGCATTGTCGTGCAAAGCCCCCTTCCCGGTGTCTCACCAGGTCAAGGGGTTCTGCGTCCGGTTCCGGAATTTCTCCCTAAGGGGGTATCCCCCCTTTCATCTCAGTCAGGGTATCCCCGTACACTCTGTTTGTCGTCATCTAGTTCACCAATGTGAAAAGGATTTGCACTTGATTAGATCTGGTGAGAGCACTCAGACTCTACATCGATCGTACGGCGTCCCTGCGCCGCCCGGATGCACTCTTTGTCCTTGTCGCTAGCCAGCGTAAAGGGTCGCAGGCTTCCAAATCAAGCCTGGCTCGGTGGAACAAGGAACCAATTCTCGAGCTTATCGTTCTGCTGGGCTTACGGTTCACTCAGGGCTGAAGGTCCATTCTACCAGAGCTGTGGATGAGTCCCGGGCTTGAGGCACCAGGCTACGGCTCAGCTTGTGTGTCAGGCGGCTACCTGGTCCAGCCTCCACACTTTCACGAAACACTATCAGGTGCATACCTATGCTTCGGCGGATGCCAGCATAGGCAGACGAGTCCTTCAGGCGGCGGTTGCCCACCTGTAGGAAGGGGCCGTTTTACGGCTCTATTACGAGGTATTATTTTACCCACCCAGGGACTGCTTTTGGACATCCCAATTGTCTGGGTCTCCCAATAGAGCGACAAAGAAGAAGGGAATTTTGTTTACTTACCGTAAATTCCTTTTCTTCTAGCTCTAATTGGGAGACCCAGCACCCGCCCCTGTTTTTTTTTGTGTACACATGTTGTTCATGTTGAATGGTTGCAGTTCTCCGATATTCCTTCGGATTGAATTTGCTTAAACCAGTTTATTGGCTTTCCTCCTTCTTGCTTTTGCACTAAAACTGAGGAGCCCGTGATCCCACGGGGGGTGTATAGGCAGAAGGGGAGGGGCCTTACACTTTTAAGTGTAATACTTTGTGTGGCCTCCGGAGGCAGTAGCTATACACCCAATTGTCTGGGTCTCCCAATTAGAGCTAGAAGAAAAGGAATTTACGGTAAGTAAACAAAATTCCCTTCTTTGCCCTCATCCAGTTCACCAATGTGAAAAGGATTTGCACTTGTTAGATCTCGTGAGAGCACTCCGGCTCTACATTTCTCGCACGGCGCCCCTGCGCCGTTCGGATGCGCTCTTTGTCCTTGTCGCTGGCCAGCGTAAGGGGTCGCAGGCTTCCAAGTCAACCTTGGCTTGGTGGATCAAGGAACCGATTCTTGAAGCCTACCGTTCTTCTGGGCTTCCGATTCCTTCAGGGCTGAAGGCCCATTCTACCAGAGCCGTGGGTGCATCCTGGGCATTGCGGCACCAGGCTACGGCTCAGCAGGTGTGTCAGGCGGCTACCTGGTCGAGTCTGCACACTTTCACGAAACACTATCAGGTGCATGCCTATGCTTCGGCAGATGCCAGCCTAGGTAGGCGAGTCCTTCAGGCGGCGGTCGCCCACCTGTAAGAGGGGGCCGTTTTTCGGCTCTTTTTATCGAGGTATTCTTTTACCCACCCAGGGACTGCTTTTGGACGTCCCAATTGTCTGGGTCTCCCAATGGAATTCCTTTTCTTCTAGCTCCTATTGGGAGACCCAGCACCCGCCCCTGTTCCCTTCGGGCTGTTGGTTGTTCTTTTGTGTACACATGTTGTTCATGTTGAATTGTTCTTTTGGTTCATGGTTTCAGTTCTCCGAACATCCTTCGGATTGAATTTACCTTAGACCAATTTATAAGTTTCCTCCTTCCTGCTTTTGCACCAAAACTGAGGAGCCCGTGATGCACGGGAGGGTGTATAGGCAGAGGGGAGGGGTTACACTTTTTAAAGTGTAATACTTTGTGTGGCCTCCGGAGGCAGAAGCTATACACCAATTGTCTGGGTCTCCCAATAGGAGCTAGAAGAAAAGGAATTTACGGTCAGTAAACAAAATTCCCTTCTTTTGGGGTTTTTTTTGTTTTTTTTTTATCAATTTTATATCAATGAGCACAATAGTGTCAGTCTTCTGCCTACCAAAGGAACATGTTTCGTTTTTTTTTTTTTTTTTTGTTTTTTTTTTTATTATATAGATAGATAGATATATTGCAAAAGAAAACAAAAAAATATATAATTTAGGCATGGATCATAGTAACACAAAATCATTTGTCTTTAGTGTCCCATTGAATGGTTTCACTTTGCCTGTGTACATCTCACCACTAAGCCAAAAGGAAAATGGTAAGGATGACCGTTTTACATTTGCTAACAGTTTAGTAATATCTGCTTTTATATAACTATTAAGTTACATAAGCTGCAGTGTAACCTTCTCCGTTGACACTGCTATTTAGTAATTTTTTTTTTCCCCACCATACATAGAGAGGGGGATATGATGTATATGGGTTTTTAATGGGGCTCAACCTTTTTACAATTGTCTGATATATCTCCTATAATAGAAATGATGAGTATTACTTTTTACCTACTGTCAATTGCTTCTCAATCAGTCATTATCCTTTCCATCCTCGAGTATATTCACATGTAGAAGGTTTGTTTCTGCAGCTAAAATCCGTTGTCTGGATGGGAAAATAATTGTTTAAAAGAACTGAGAGTTCTCAGTGGATGATACCATCTTTTCAGTTACCCATTAAAAAGGTAATAGCAGTTTTCCAGACTACTCAGGTCTGTTAATCAGGCTCAGTATAACACAAAATCTGAAGAGTCACATATTTATACACAACAGGACATAGAATGGAGCAGTAAAAAAGACAAGTTACGTGAAGCAGAACTATCAGTATGGAAAATGGACAATCAATTGTAGCAGTCAATACTAAGGGTGGTGTCACACACAGCGACGACGACAACGACGTCGCTGCTACGTCACCATTTTCTGTGACGTTGCAGCGATGTCCCGCCGCTGTCGCTGTGTGTGACATCCAGCAACGACCTGGCCCCTGCTGTGAGGTCGCCGGTCATTGCTGATTGTCCAGCTTCATTTTTTTGGTCGTCGCTCTCCCGCTGTGACGCACACATCGCTGTGTGTCACAGCGAGAGAGCAACGAAATGAAGCGAGCAGGGAGCAGGAGCCGGCATCTGGCAGCTGCGGTAAGCTGTAACCAGGGTAAACATCGGGTAACCAAGGGAAGACCTTTCTCTGGTTGCCTGATATTTACCTTCGTTACCAGCGTCCGCCACTCTCGCTGCCAGTGCCGGCTCCCTGCTCTCTGCACATGTAGCTGCAGTACACATCGGGTAATTAACCCAATGTGCACTGTAGCTAGGAGTGCAGGGAGCCAGCGCTACGCAGTGTGCGCGGCTCCCTGCTCTCTGCACATGTAGCACAGCGACGTGTGTCGTTATGATCGCTGCTGCTTCTGCTGTGTTTGACAGCTAAGCAGCGATCATAATAGCGACTTACAAGGTTGCTGTTGCGTCACAGAAAATGGTGACGTAACAGCGACGTCGTTGTTGCTGTCGCTATGTGTGAACCCAGCTTAATAGTTTATAGATAAGGAGTGTGAAAGTTTTATTGACCTCTGATTGGGGTCTGGTCCAGAGCTGTGATGCCCCAGATGCTCTGAGGAGCACATTTCTTAATTGATGTAAAAAGACATGAATCCATGTGACGAACCCATGTGACGCATTCATTCCTGCTCTGAATGTGTCAAAGGTCATCAGACCATCTGGGGCATCACAGCTCTGGACCAGACCTCAAGAGGTCAATAAAACTTTCACACTCCTTCTCTATGAACTGCTGCAATATTTACTCCCACAACTTTTTGTCCCCTTGCTATACTGATTGTTCTGCTTCACATAACTTGTCTTATTTACTGCACTATTCTATGTCCTGTTGTGTATAAATATGTGACTCTTCAGATTTTGTATTATACTGAGCCTGATGAAGAGACCTGAGCAGTCTCTAAAGCTTGCTATTATTACCATCTTTTCAGTTAGCCATTAAAAGGTATCAACCACTGAGGACTCAGTTATTTTAAACCAATTTTTTTTTTTTAATCTCTACTGGCTAACACGGTTCAAAGCTATGTTACCTGTATCATTGTCTGGATGGGGTCATTTCTGTAGCTAAAATTTGTTGCCTGGATGGGGCTCTTTCTGTAGCTAGTAAATGAGTTAATGAATTTCTGCAAGTCCTACAGACATGAATGTGAGAGTCCTACTAACCCCTTTATTACCCCTTTCACAGAGTAATTTTTTTTTTCTCCCCCCAGGTTCTGTCCACGCTGCACTCAGGAGCGAAAGAAATAAAAACTCCATCACAACTCAGATTCATCCTTATTACCACCTACTTTTTGCATCATCCCGTTTTTTTTTTTTTGACGGCTTCCTAAAGATTAAACGTGGAAGCAACAGATTGCCTCTTCCCAAAATCTACAACCCTCTTCCTAGGGAGAGTAGAGTTGCACTTTTGGATTGGTACTGCTATAATTTTTGTTTATTGTTTATTTTTTAATCTTTGTTCATCTTATGTTACTGGAGGGAAGAGCAAAGTAAAGTGAGCGTGTCTTACTCCATCATTTCTACTTAACCATACCATGAAGTCTATGTATGGTTAATGGAACGCACGTTTCACTATGAAAATAAAATGTGATAACTTGTAAATTCGTTGTATAGGGACACTCTGTAAGACACAATATGTGCAAGTGCTGACTGGAAAATTAAAGCAACAAATGTACACCAAATTTTTGTATTAATGTTCCATCTGGTGTACAACGTCCAAAAGCCTAATAAATCCAGTGTATGTGGGGAGGGGGGTTATGTATGTGTATGTATTGTGGCTGTGGCTTATGGCTTGGGACCTTTTTAAGCCACGTTCCTGCGTTGCCTAGCTGCTTTTATTTTTTCCACAGCTCAAGCAAAGAGAATGCGTGATTTTTTTTTTTTTATGAAAACTCATGCCCACTGTGCAGTTAAAGATGCTGTGCTCAGCCTTTTTTTTTTTATTTTTTTGTTTTTAATTTTTTTGTGGTTATTGCCCCACAGACCTTCTTTGCCCTCTCTATAGCCCCTTATGGGTTATGCATTTAAACAAAACTTGCCTGAAGTTGCAGAAATGCCTATATGAATTTAACCCTATGGGTTTTTCTTGGCATATAAAATTGCATGTGATTGTAAAAACTGGATTATAACAGTGCCGTGATTTAATATATTACTGTAAAAAAGAGGGGGGAACAAACTTGAACCCGTAAAACCTTACAGTGGTCAAAACTCACTTGAAAGGGTGATGGGGGGGGGGGGATTCAAATATGCACCTGTTATAGGGCCCCTAAAAAAGCAGCCATGTTATGGTTGTTGAAAACCAGCTTTGTATGTATAATTGCACTAAAAGACATGTTATTTTATACAGACGAGCGCTGCATATTAATTGGCCACGATCACTATCTGTATAACCCTAGCCTAATCCAGCAATCCGGAATGATGGGGTCCCGAGAATGTGTGTGTGTGTGTGTGTGTGTGTGTGTGTGTGTGTGTGTGTGTGTGTGGTCGTGTGTGTGTGTGTGGTCTTACAGTTACCACTTCATGTGATTTTGGACAAAGAGGCACTGGGTAGCCCATTATAAGGCCTCCATGGGCCGGTTTCACACTTCTTTAACATTCAGGCTCCAATTAGGAACTGCGATGTCTGGAGCAGCCCCGTGTCTCCTGACCCAAAGCTGTCAGTCTCCTATAAATCTAAGCGGCCTTTTGGGTTTGGAGTCCCATAGCCGGTCCGGACATCATGGTTTTTACTTAGACCATGAAAGTGAGCAGTGTGAAACCAGCCTTACTTTCTGAACAATCAAGGTGTAAACATGCGTTACCCCTGTAAAGCAATGCGATTCTCCAGTCACAAGCGCACATATTGTGTCTTATTCAAGAGTGCTCTCTGATAATGTGATCCTGGCATATTCTTACAGTGCAATTGAGCCATTTTGTGCGATAATTCCTTGTACAAGAGATTTCAGTAGTTTTCTGTCCCTTAAAGCGGAGTCAGACTTCAAGAACATTAATCCACATAGTGCTGCCGCAATATTAGCTTCTTTACATACTGTTGACAATCCACATGCGGCATTAGCCCCCAAAAATGAAGACCTCGCTGTAGAGGTGACGGCTCGCTACAAATGGGAAGTTTCCAAATCTGAAAGGGGTAATTTCTATAAATGGTGGCAGTGCTGTGTTGTATTCTAACATGTCACCCGGCTCGCTTGGTTCACTTGCAATGCACCAAAGATCTATATCAAATCCACTTTGATTGAAAATATATTTTAAATAGAGGTATACAGAGAAGATAAAGATGTGGATAATATATTTGATTATAGAAGCCAATGAATTAATGTATGACACTGCTTCTGGGGGGCGTGGGTGTAGCTGCCCCACTGAAAGATTCCTCTATATTGTATCAGAGTGCCAGTTTTATTTTTACATGTAAATACAAAAGATGTATATCTATATGGAGATCAGAATATATGTATAAATCGGCTATCATGGGCAATAGGAATTTTGCCAAGATTGTTGTTCATTTGAAAAGATGTGAAATCATTTATTTAGAGGGCTTCCATGTGGGACTGGTCTGAAGTAAAGTTATATATTCTATACCTCGATGCCTCCTATTTTCACCAGATTTCCTAGTTTGTTTTTTGACCATTGCACTTGTTCTAGATCATCTGTATAAAAGCAGATCTGTCACCAGATGGTACAATATGAGGTGCATACGTTATGTCTAATGGGTACTTTGCACACTACTACATCGCAAGCCGATGGTAGCGATGCCGAGTGCGATAGTCCCCGTCGCAGCTGCGATATCTTGTGATAGCTGCCGCAGCGAACATTATCGCTACGGCAGCTTCACATGCACTTACCTGCCCTGCAACGTCGCTCTGGCCGGCGAACCGCCTCCTTCCTAAGGGGGTGGGTCGTGCGGCGTCACACGGCAGGTGGCCAATAGAAGCAGGGGGGCGGAGATGAGCGGGACGTAACCATCCCGCCCACCTCCCTTCCGCATTGCAGCCGGGACGCAGGTAAGGCGATGTTCCTCGCTCCTGTGGCTTCACACACAGCGATGTGTGCTGCCGCAGGAACGAGGAACATCGTCGTAACATCGGTCCTTCCGAAATTATGGAAATGACCGACGCTACACCGATGATACAATTTCGACGCTTTTGCGCTCATTAACCGTAGTAAAAAGGATTCACATACTCCGATGTCGACAGCGACACCGGATGTGCATCACTTTCGATTTGACCCCACCGACATCGCAGCTGCGATGTCGTAGTGTGCAAAGTACCCCTTAGACTTGATGAAACTAGTGTACTTAAATATTTTATGGAAAAATGGCTGTTTATATCTCATGAAAGTTTCCCTGCTTAATATTAAAATGGGCTATAGCAGGACTTATACAATGATTATTTTATTGGCTATTTTCACACAGTTTTTCAAGGTGGTTTTGGAGCAGAAAAGACACCGTGTGCACATTGGCTCTGGAATTCTTAAATTGACATGTAATTTCAAGGTACACCAGCCTCATCAGGTCTAGGAAATTTCCGTATTTTATTCCCACCATTTAGGACATGTCTTACTATAAGATGCACCCCAGGTTTAGATAGCTAAAAATATGAAAATTTCCTGATAATGAAAACTTCTGTGATGTTGGAGAGATTGGGATCACTAATTGTTATGGCCTAGGGTAGAATAAGGCGGTAATAGATCTTTAGTGTTTCTCCACAATGTGTATAAGGCTGTGTGCGCACGTTGTGCTTTTTCATGCGTTTCCGCAGTGTTTTAAACTGCATCGTAAATGCATGCGTTCTGCGTCCCCAGCAAAGTCTATGAGAATTAAGCAAATTCCATACGCACGTTGCTTTTTAAAACCCAGCGTTTTGGATGCCAAATTTTTGACAATCGATGCGTTCTAAAAAGCAACATGTCACTTCTTTTGTGCGTTTTTGGATGCTTTTCCCTGTCTAAGGGAGAGGAAGCATCCAGAACGCATCCAAAACGCAGCGTTTTGGATGCTTTTTGAAACGCACATGCAGTGACAAAACGCAGATTGTTTGTCAAGCCAGAACGCAATGTGCGCACATACCCTTAAACACATACAGCTTTATAGTGCACACAGTATATACACTCCCTGTACAGCGCACACTTCCACATTACATGCACCCTCAGCTTGCTGTGTGTATGTATATGTACATGCAGCCCACACACTGTATGTACTCTACTACATTTTGAAGTAACCACATTACCCGAGAAGTCCTTCATCTAGTCAGCACCTGCAGCATTGGTCCTATTTTAGTGATGTCTGTCCTGCTCTGGTCTGGTCAGTGTTGGCCAGTCAGTGAGAGAAATCTTCTCAGTGATCGGGAAGGATTGTGCGTCAGAATTATCCGTGGTCATAGCTGCCTCCGGACTAATAACACATATTGTAAAGCAAGAAAAAATAAATCTGATCTTATAATCCAACTGATCTGATAGTTAATAATGTATGCAGTTTGTATTGTACAATCTGATAACAAATCCTATTTGAAGTATTGCTCCAATACATTTATATTGATGATCTATCTTCAGAATAGGTCCTCAATATCAGATCGTACGGGTTTATCTTTCCCACTGATCAGCTGTTCCTGAAGCTGCTGGTGGGCGGATGTTCATTGTGAAGATAAAAAACCCAGTTCCATCTACTGTGTAGCGGCGGCTGCCGGGTACTGTGGATCGACTCCCATTCATTTGGATACAGGTGAAAATGCAGTACCCGGCTGTGACTGCTAAACAGTTGATGAAGCTGTGCTGTTCGGCTTTGCTAACATCCAAAACCAGATGATTAGTGGTAGTGCTGGTTTCCAGATCTAACACGATATATTGATGGCATAAACCTAGGTGAGGTCCTCAGTATAAGAGTGCAGTCACACAGCCGTATAACACTGACAACCATTACATTGCCCGGACTGGCGACTCTCCTGACCTGAGCATATCTATGTATTTCTGTGTGGCTATCACACTCACGTCAGGAGAGCCACCAGCCAGTCCCAAGCATTGTGATGCAATTGTTGTACGTGTTAGGCTAGTTTCACACATCCGGCTTTTTGCCGGTTTGCCGGATTCGGCGCACTCCAGTACAGTGTATACAGTACAATGGCAGCGCGACAAGCTCCGGTCACATGCTGTCATGTGACCGGAGCATGTGACCTGGAAGTTGACGCGCTGCCATTGTACTGTATCATACTGTACTGAAGTGGTGAAAGCCGGATGTGTGAAACTAGCCTTATATGGCCATGTGACTGTACTCTAAAAAGTAATGGAGCAACCCTTTTTAAGGCCTTGTTCGGACAGGTATATTGTGTCACTGTTTAAAGGTATATCTCAGATTACATATGGCTTTACTGATCAAAACTCTATAGCTCCTTTATGGGGCTGTAAGTTCAGTTTGGTAGGACTGTCTGCATGAGGCCGTAAGTAGGTTAAACAGATGAAATTTATATATGCTATATGTTTTAATATTTGACATTTATTGCAATTTTTTTTTTCTTTTTATCAGTTGTTCGGACAAAACTAAAATGTTTAATATCTTCCAAATTAGCCCTCAACAGGCTTCCTGTTTTAGGTTATTAAAAAGAAGTTACACAGAATCCTACGAATGAGAGCACGCTTACATTTCTGTAGAACATCCATCATGCATCATTTTAAAACAATAATTTTTTGATCTTGCATGTTTAAAAGTCCTTCTGTATAATCAATGGTATTTTTGGATCATTTTAAATATATAATTTTTTTTTTCCTTTACTTCTTGTCCATGCATTTTGGAAGACTTTTGGAGAAAAATGCCAGAAAAAAAATTATCTACAACCAAATTTTAAAACACTAAAAAAAAGTAGACCTAAAATATCTGGTCTCAGAATATATATATATATATATATATATATATATATATATATATATATATATATATATATAATATATTTTTTTCTCATGGAATGGGTAGAGAAGGGCCGCTTCCTTTTAGATAAGACCCAATAGAAATTTCATAAGTCTCTGTTGCAGTCTTTAAAGGAGTCGTAGCAAGAAAATCAATAGGGTACTGTTAAAACGTATTGGTTGGTTGGGATTTGACAATTAGTACCCTCCAATGATCCAATATGTAATATATCACCTAGGGGGTATCTCATATAATTGGTGCATCTTCTGTAACAAATTTGAACCTCTGATTTCAATCAATTTTATCAAACAATTTTGTAAGTTTTGGCTTAATATTCAATCCTGGTGAGAACTTAAGCTTTTATGCAGTTCATCACGTACTGTAAGTCGCAGGAGTAATGAAGTAACAAAATGATGTAAAATTGATCTTCTTAAAAGGAATTGTTCTATGAAAAATTTCCATTGGCATCTAGTATGCCACAATTTCTTTCCCCAGTAAAATCCATATTGTGAGGAGGGAAAGGCAGCATAAATTAAAACGCTAAAATAAGCAGCCACATGCTATAAATGGCTGGTCACACAACGCAATATTCTTTTTTTTTTTTTTTTTAATTTTCTAATGTTATTAAATATTCCCAACATTTACATGAATTGTCTACAGAAGTAGAAGATATTATCTGACCTTGAAATGTATTACTTTTGTAGACTTGCAGAAACCATAATATTTCCCACCATAATGGCTGTGTTTAGTGACTGGTCTTTTAGGCTATGTCCATACTTGTGATGGGGTTTCCATTTATTATACCAACCAATGTCTCCATTGATTTTGTATGGCAAATACCAACCGTGTCCAACAGACTGCACTTACATGTTTCAAATGTCAGAACCTTGTAATCTTTAATCTTGATTAGGTCTCTTTACTTACAAGTCTGCTATTTGTACCCTATTGTATATTTTTTTTCTTATAAAAAGCTGTTAAATAGTCATTTGTTCATTTATTAGGCTTGTCTGGACCCACATTGATCTCTGAGCAGGTCCTGCAAATTGTTATGCACTTTGCCAATAACCTGCCGCATATTGGGACAGCCTAAAAGTCATTCTAAGCTTTCCAGATACACTAGGCAGGGTGTTGAGTAGCCACTTATGGCAATATGAGGCTGGCCGATAAGATGCATATTTGGCCAGGCCGAGCCTGTGTTTTGGGTATGTTCACATGGAGTTTATTAATGTTGCTTTTGAATTTTGATCTGCTTCAAAATCCACGTTGAAAAAATAATCTGTGTGCATTTACCTTTATGGGAAACTTGGCAGCCATCAATAGTTATGTCTATACTTCTCTTTACTAAGGCATTACAACATGTACAGGGGGGAATATAATATAGCACCAGGGCAGACTCTATAAGTTATCCTTATAACACAGGGAAGTATTCACATCCTGAGATATTACAATAGCCTATCTTTGTGGATGAATCTTTTCAGTGCTTGTTAAAACCAGCACGTTTGCAATTTACTGGTTATTAATATTTGCAGTTGTTCGAGCTTGTTGCCAATAACACTGACCATTGCTGCTGTCACGCTTGTAAGCACTACACTAAAGCTGGCGGAGGTAACAGGCCATTCCAGCGATCATGGCTTACTTCAAAACTGCGCTTACAAGCTGAATAGAAAAGAGCTTGTCATCACTGCACATGTTCTAGCAGCAGTGGTGGTCTGTCTCCAAGGCAACAAGTTGTAAACAAGAGAAAAGTGTTACTAGCTCTCAAGAATGGCTGACATTTTTAATAAGCAATACATTTCAAAATTGCTTCTATTTCCAAGCACTTACTGACAATATCTGATGGGAATAACTCTTTAACATTGTTTCCTACTTTTCTATCATTTGCACTGGCCAGTCTGCAAGGCCAAAACCACTGAGGTGTCATTGTTGCACAGCAAAGACTGGTTCGAAGCAGAATGTGCTTTTAATCTTTGACTGTTTACATTAGAAATCTATGTATAAAGAAAAATATTAATTTTTTTGCAACATTTCATAAGTAAAATCTGCACAATGTTGTATAATTGTAGCTATTTTGCTTTATTCCTGTATGCATTTTTGGTTACATATTTCTGTATGTGATTTCATTGTGGGAGGAGGAGGGGCAAATGCGATGCTCTGCCATGGAAGCTCAGCAACTTTTGGGGACTGTTTAGCAGTAAGGGTCTGTTCACACTAGCATTGCGGCTTCCATTTACAAAAGCAGTGGTCATTTTGACCTATTTTCTGTTGGTGGGCCCCTGAAAACCCTGATGGAACTGTAGCATATTAATGAGCAGGGCTTGAGCAGCAAACTAGATTTTGAAAATGTTCATTTGGCACAGATCCACAGTGCCACAGCTTTCCTACCAGAGGCCTTAAGGCCCCGTCACACACAGAGATAAATCTTTGGCAGATCTGTGGTTGCAGTGAAATCATGGACATATTGTTCCATTTGTACACAGCCACAAACCTGGCACTGATTGTCCACAATTTCACTGCAACCACAGATCTGCCAAAGATTTATCTCTGTGTGTGACAGGGCCTTTAGGGTATGCTCACATTAGCATATAGCATCCGATGATTCTCTCATGCGAGAGAATCAGACACGATATGGCAATGACATGGCTCAGACTCTGCTGCGAGTGTAAGCCAAGTGTCATTCACTAAGATCCAATTCTCTCATATACAAGAACTTGAGCACAGGGAGAAGATGTAGAGATTAATTTCTCCATCTTTTCCATTGTCTGCGTATCAGACTGTACTTGGATGTTAGATGAGCACATTCTGATGCTTTGCATGCAACCATTGACTTGAATGGGTGCGCGCTGTCCGATATACGCTGCCAATCGCGGCATGCAGCAATTCTTTTTCATGCTGAATCTGCATCAGAAATAAAAAATGCTGGTCAGCACTGCTCTATATAATATAACATTGGAGCAAGTGCTATCTGATAAAACGTTATTGCTATTGTGAGCGAACCCTAAGGCCATGTGCGTACGCTGCGGATTTGCTGCACTCAATTCCCCAGCAAAACCTATGTGTTTGAAAAAAATGCTTTGCGCACACTGTGGGTTGGTTTTTTTTTTTTTTTGTTTGTTTTTTTATTTATACCCACGGATGTTCCGCTGCGGAATTAATGAGCATGTCCCTTCTTTTCTGCAAGTACCTGCGGATTTTGCCATAGATAATTGGTAAAAATCCGCAGGGACCAACTTGCAGAAAATCTGTGGCAAATCTGCAAAAAAAAACGCAACAAACCGTGGCAAAACCGCATGCAGTTTTTGTGCGGTTTTTTTTTTACCGCGGATGCGGGATTCTTTCAGAGGGTCCATTTTTTTCCTAAGAAATAGCCACTTTCTAGTGCGCACATGGCCTAAGACAGTATTCTTTAATTTCAGTTTTGACCCTGCATCTAGATTCCAACTAGTAGGAACCCATATAAGCCCTTACGTCAATGTCTAAACCATCAGGACCCACCATGTGCATGTTTTGTTTTCCCTATTACATGTCCCTACAGGCACATGCGGTAGTACCATTCATTCATCTTGGTAGCACATATTCTTTTGCTTCCATTCAGGTTATGTTCTAAAGTGTGACTGTAGTAGAAGTCTGAATGTCTCTGTTATTGTGATGATATATTTAAAGCTATATCTGTGACCAAAGTTCTGGCGTGATATTACGTGATGGAATATAATAGTCCTGTTAACAGAATGTAAACTATATGTATTTTCTTTCTGCAGGTTTTATAGGTGGGTGGTTACAATCTGTTAATGTATGTTTCCACCTTCTTGAGAAATATTGTATTTGATTTGCAAGGATAATAGAGCGGATTTATTAAACCAATATGAAATATAAACCTACATGCACATCGTTCCTCCCTTGTTTCTTACTTTACACTTTTTTAATTTAAACACACTATATATAATGGATAGCGACTATTTTTTTTTTTTCCCCAAAATTATTAAAGGAGATCACTCGACCCCCCCCTCCCCCTCCAAGTTATATACTATATTTTATTTTTATTTTTTCGAGACCCCCTTTAATATCTATTTCGGAGAATGGAAAAAAAAATCTATGAATTTTAGTAGGAAATCTTTGCTGCTGTTCCTATGTTCTTGTTCTCCTTCTCCTTGTTCTTGTTCTCCTTCTCCTCGTTCTTGTTCTCCTTCTCCTCGTTCTTGTTCTTCTCCTCGTTCTTGTTCTTCTCGTTCTTGTTCTTCTTCTTGTTCTTCTCCTCGTTCTTCTCCTCGTTCTTCTCCTCCTCGTTCTTGTTCTTTTCCTCCTCGTTCTCGTTCTTTTCCTCCTCGTTCTTGTTCTTTTCCTCCTCGTTCTTGTTCTTTTCCTCCTCGTTCTTGTTCTTTTCCTCCTCGTTCTTGTTCTTTTCCTCCTCGTTCTTGTTCTTTTCCTCCTCGTTCTTGTTCTTTTCCTCTTCGTTCTTGTTCTTTTCCTCCTCGTTCTTGTTCTTTTCCTCCTCGTTCTTGTTCTTTTCCTCCTCGTTCTTGTTCTTTTCCTCCTCGTTCTTGTTCTTTTCTTCCTCGTTCTTGTTCTTTTCCTCCTCGTTCTTGTTCTTTTCCTCCTCGTTCTTGTGCTTCTCCTCGTTCTTGTGCTTCTTCTCCTCGTTCTTGTGCTTCTTCTCCTCGTTCTTGTTCTTCTTCTCCTCGTTCTTGTTCTTCTTCTCCTCGTTCTTGTTCTTCTTCTCCTCGTTCTTGTTCTTCTTCTCCTCGTTCTTGTTCTTCTTCTCCTCGTTCTTCTTCTCCTCGTTCTTCTTCTCCTCGTTCTTGTTCTTCTCCTCGTTGTTCTTCTTCTCCTCGTTCTTGTTCTTCTTCCCCTCGTTCTTGTTCTTCTTCTTCTTGTTCTTCTTCTCCTCGTTGTTGTTCTTCTTCTTCTTCTTGTTCTTCTTCTCCTCGTTCTTGTTCTTCTTCTCCTCGTTCTTGTTCTTCTTCCCCTCGTTCTTGTTCTTCTTCCCCTCGTTCTTGTTCTTCTTCCCCTCGTTCTTGTTCTTCTTCCCCTCGTTCTTGTTCTTCTTCCCCTCGTTCTTGTTCTTCTTCCCCTCGTTCTTGTTCTTCTTCTCCTCGTTCTTGTTCTTCTTCCCCTCGTTCTTGTTCTTCTTCCCCTCGTTCTTGTTCTTCTTCCCCTCGTTCTTGTTCTTCTTCCCCTCGTTCTTGTTCTTCTTCTCCTCGTTCTTGTTCTTCTTCTCCTCGTTCTTGTTCTTCTTCTCCTCGTTCTTGTTCTTCTTCTTCTTGTTCTTCTTCTCCTCGTTCTTGTTCTTCTTCTCCTCGTTCTTGTTCTTCTCGTTCTTGTTCTTCTTCTCCTCGTTCTTGTTCTTCTTCTCCTCGTTCTTGTTCTTCTTCTTCTTGTTCTTGTTCTTCTTCCCCTCGTTCTTGTTCTTCTCCTCGTTCTTGTTCTTCTTCCCCTCGTTCTTGTTCTTCTTCTCCTCGTTCTTGTTCTTCTTCCCCTCGTTCTTGTTCTTCTTCCCCTCGTTCTTGTTCTTCTTCTCCTCGTTCTTGTTCTTCTTCTCCTCGTTCTTGTTCTTCTCCTCGTTCTTCTTCTTCTCCTCGTTCTTGTTCTTCTTCTCCTCGTTCTTGTTCTTCTTCTCCTCGTTCTTCGTTCTTCTCCTCGTTCTTGTTCTTCTTCTCCTCGTTCTTGTTCTTCTTCTCCTCGTTCTTCGTTCTTCTTCTCCTCGTTCTTCGTTCTTCTTCTCCTCGTTCTTCGTTCTTCTTCTCCTCGTTCTTCGTTCTTCTTCTCCTCGTTCTTCGTTCTTCTTCTCCTCGTTCTTCGTTCTTCTTCTCCTCGTTCTTCGTTCTTCTTCTCCTCGTTCTTCGTTCTTCTTCTCCTCGTTCTTCGTTCTTCTTCTCCTCGTTCTTCGTTCTTCTTCTCCTCGTTCTTCGTTCTTCTTCTCCTCGTTCTTCGTTCTTCTTCTCCTCGTTCTTCGTTCTTCTTCTCCTCGTTCTTCGTTCTTCTTCTCCTCGTTCTTCGTTCTTCTTCTCCTCGTTCTTCGTTCTTCTTCTCCTCGTTCTTCGTTCTTCTTCTCCTCGTTCTTCGTTCTTCTTCTCCTCGTTCTTCGTTATTCTTCTCCTCGTTCTTCGTTATTCTTCTCCTCGTTCTTCGTTATTCTTCTCGTTATTGTTCTTGTTTTTTTTTTTTTTTCACTGATCCATTGATTTAAATGGGCGAGATCCATGACTTTGATCAAACACTAGTCACATCTCCTAATTTTTTGTTTCTTTGTGTTTTGTTTTTGTTTTTCATTCTGTGTGTGAACGGCATCCTAGACTATAATGGGTTTCTGTTCTAACCATGAAGAATATGGACAGAACACGTACACATGTGCTAGAAAGTTTGTGAAAGCTTCAGTTTTCCATGTTTCTGCATAAAATTGACCATAACTAAATCAGATTTTTACACAAGTCCGAATTAGTAAGAAAATATCAGTCAACTTTGATCCATTGTTCCCTGTATGTAACTGACGAAAGCATTTGATACTGTTTTTCAGTATCTGGTGTGACTCCCATTGTTTAGCAATAATTGCATCTAAGTACACGTTCAGTATTTTACCTCAGTATTTGTAAGCCAAAACCAGGAATAGGTGAAAAATACAGAAATGATGACGCATTTCTATTATACTTTTCCTCTGATTGTTCCACTCCTGGTTTTAGCTTATAAATAAGGAATGTGTGAACATTGCTTAAGGCTCTGTGCGCACGGTGCAGTTTGTTACCCAAATCTGCATGTCCATTCTTATCCCAGCAAAGTCTGAGAAATTAAATATGCTGTCCACACGTTCCTTTTTTTCCTTGCAGTTTTTGGTGCAGAAAAAAGAAGCAGCATGTCAATTGTTGGTCCATTTTTTTCCTGTCTGTTTTTTTTTTTTTTGTTTTTTTGCCTTTCCAACCATTAACTTCACTAAAACAAAAAAATGCACGTAAACGCATATGTTTTTCAGCCACAAGGTGCGTTTTTGTTTTTTTTGTGCAGAAAATTTCTGCAGTGTTCACACATACCCTAAACATATCCAGCATCTGTTAATTAGTCCAGCACATCAGCTGGGAGGAATTTTAGCCCATTCCTCCCTACAAAACTGCTTCAACTCTATTATGTTGATGGATTTTCACACACAAACTGCACGCTGTAGGTCTTTCCACAATATTTCTATGGATTATGTGTGTGCTTATGGCATGACCGACGCTTTCTTGAAATTTAGGTCATGGATATCCTGACTTTTTTTTATTTTAGAATCTGGCCAAGATGCAGCAAAATGGGCCCAAATCGTGATGCAATCGCTGAGTTTCACAGAAGATTTGCGGTTTCATGCTAATGTAATGCTGGGGCCTTCTCACATTTCTCACTGAGACGCAATAAAAGATGAAAAGGCACTCACCAGTGATGCTGTACAAAAATCCTTTATTTGAAAGCGCGTTATGGATCAGGGCATCAGGGGAAGGAAAAACACACAAACATGCCGGAAAATGGCCGTTTCGTGCCCTCTCGGGGTGCTTCCATGGGTCCACAGTAAAAGAAATCATTTCCTGTTCATTTAAACAACTAGATCCAGCTGATGACGTCAATGTTAAAAACAAAGACAAAGGACATACAAAAAGCAGAAAAACAGTTTTTCTGTGACTACATGTTAGTCACAGAAAAACAATAAGATCGTTTTTATCGTTTATCTGTTTTTCTGCTTTTTGTATGTCTTTTGTCTTTGTTTTTAACATTGTTTTAATTGTGACATTATCAGCTGGATCTAGTTGTTTAAATGAACAGGAAATTATGTCTTTTACTGTGGACCCGTGGAAGCACCCTGAGAGAGCGCGAAACGGCCGTTGTCCAGCATGTTTGTGTTTTTTCCCTCCCCTGATGCCCTGATCCCGCTTTCCAATAAAGGATTTTTGTACAGCTTCACCGGTGAGTGCCTTTTCATCTTTTTTCATTGCATTTTGCATGTGTTTTTGCTTTTTTTTTTTTTGTTTTGCCTGGCTGCTGAAGGTATTAACCATCTGTGAAATGTAGCGTTTGATGCCTTTTTATCGGTGATGGTTTAACGGAGCCTCCAGTGTTACTGCTTGAACAGTGCCCAGCGTTTTCGCCTATGAACCTCTTCATTTCTCACTGAGACCAATATAAGGCTTACATATACGTTCGTTTAATCTGTCCATAAAATATTGTTTCAATAGCTGTCCATATGATCTTTTGCAAACTGCTTCCAGGCAGCAATAATCTTTGTGGTAGTGAGCAGTGGACTTCTTGCAATCCTACAATGCACACCATTGTTTTTCAATGTCCTCCTTAAGGGTGCTTTACACGCTGCGACATCGCTACCGATATATCGTCGAGGGTCACGTCGTTAGTGATGCACATCCGGCGCCGGTAGCGACATCGCAGCGTGTGACACCAAGGAGCAACGATCGCAAAATCGTTCAAAAACGGTGATCGTTGACACGTTGCTCCTTTCCATAATATCGCTGCTGCCACAGGTACGATGTTGTTAATCGTTCCTGCGGCATCACACATCGCTATGTGTGACACCGCAGGAACGACTAACATCTCCTTACCTGCGTCCACCAGCAATGCGGAAGGAAGGAGGTGGGCAGGATGTTACGTCCCGCTCATCTCCGCCCCTCCGCTTCTATTGGCCGGCCGCTTAGTGACGTCGCTATGACGCGGAACGCACCTCCCCCTTGAGGGAGGGATTGTTCGGCGGTCACAGCGACGTCGCTGACCAGGCATGTGCGTGTGACGCTGCCGTAGCGATAATGTTCGCTACGGCAGCGATCACCACATATCGCTGGAACGACGGGGGCGGGTGCTATCGCTCGCGACATCACTAGCAATCGCTAGCGATGTTGCAGCGTGTAAAGCACCCTTTATAGTAGACTCATGAATTTGAGCAATGTCTTTAGTTGTTTAGAGGTTGCCTTGGGATTTTTTTTTTGGGACCTTGGAGATTATTATATACCTTGCTTCTGGCTTGATCTTTGTCGGGTGGATCACTCCTGGGGAGGGTAATGGAGTGTTGTGAAGAATAGACTTTGATAGATTCCTGTTCTTTAAATCAGGCAGGAGTCACCCCGGCACGGCCGCACTCTCCTGACAGGAGCTGGTTGGCTGCATGTATTTCTATGCAGCTGAGACGCTCCTGTCCGGAGAGCGGCAGGCTGTGCCGGATGATGCCGTTGCGAGACTCGCGCGAGTCACTTGTAAGTGTGACTTCGGCCTAAAATCGATCACCAGACTTTAATTTAATGTTCAAATTATCTATAATCCTAAAGATTTATATACTTTTGCCGCTCTCAAACCTGTCAGAATATTTTTTCTTCATCGTTCCTTATGGGAGACCCAGACCATGGGGTGTATAGCTTCTGCCTCCGGAGGACACACAAAGTACTACACTCAAACATGTAGCTCCTCCCTCCGGGCTATATACACCCCCTGGATGACAATCTAACCAGTTCAATGCTTTGTGTTCAGGAGGTCACACACACACATGCATTCTCTGATTTTTTTCATTTTTATTTTGATTTTAAAGATTTGGAAGAAAAGCGGGTCCAGTCTGGACTCCCGGCATGTCCCTTCTCACCCCACTGTGTCGGCGGCGCTGTTAAGGTTGACTTTACAAGGCTGGAGCCTTCACATGCCGCGCTCCTTCAACATCCTCTGAGAGGCTCTGGTTTGAAGTGGGAGCCGTCTCGGTCCTCTCTGCTTGCAGGAGACCGGTCTCCATCCGCAGCCCTGTCTGGTTCCTGCTGGAAGGAGCGTTTAACCCCCCCTCAGGGACTGGCCCTGCGTCTCAAAAGCTAAGTATTGAGACGTTTTTCAGGGGTCCCGGGTACTTTTATTAGGGGGAAAGTATGTTTTTTATCTTTACTGTAAATTCCGGCCGGTTCTGGGGGTTTCCCCTGAGAACCGCGCCGAAGGTGCCTGCTCGTCGGCCGCATGTTAAAATCTAGGCCCCGGCTTCTGTTTGGGCCTAGTTTCGGTTTCATCTTCCTCTGCATGTCATTCATGCAGGGGAATAGAGTGGCGCCGCCCACCGGCCATCCAGCAGAGGGGAGGACACTCCTCTCTGAGGAGATGTTTCCCTCCCCTGCATCTCTCCTTAGCCCTCCGGTTTCCCGCTCTTGGGCTAATCTCCGCCCCCCCTCCTCCTCCCAGCGCCATTTTCTCAGCGTTTATCACACTGATCGGCGCTGGCTGCTGAACCTGCTGCTTTCTAGGAAGTCTGACGCTTTACTGGGGGTCCGAGCTGTGGAATCCGGAGGGCACACAGAGAGCGGTCTGGTAAGCAACAACCTCTGGTTGTGGGCTTTATTATACACTCTCAGGACATTCTATACGAGTGTATTCTTACTGCAGAGCTTCCACCTCAGCAGCATGTCTGTCACCCGGAGCAAGAAGACTGCTAAGCTGTACGCTATATGCACTGCATGTAAGCTCATTCTGCCAGAGCCAAGCACATACCCAAATTGTGATGCCTGTGCTAACATGGTTGTGTCTCAGCCTGGAGCCTCCTCAGGGGTCCCTCCGGCTGCTCCGGCCCCGGTGGCTGAACCCCCGGCTTGGGTAGCATCCTTTTCCAAAGCTATTTCCCAGTCTTTTGCTGACTCCATGGGGCAGCTGTCCCGGACACTGCTGACCATGCATCAGCCCTCTTCTCAGGGTGCCTCTGCTGCTCCGAGCTCTGCAGAGCTCTCAGAGCATGTCCTAGGACCCCGTCCCCCTAAACGGAGACGCAGGGACCCTTCTCCTTCCTCGTCCCACGGCTCTGATTCACGAGCCGAGGTGCAGGGCGAGGAGGATTCGTTTACTGTGGGCTCAGACGCTACCTCTATGTACGAGGGTGATGCGGATGTTAGTGACTTGATTGCGTCCATTAACTCCGTACTGAACCTCAACCCACCAGAGTCAGAGGAACAAGCCTCTCTGGTAGAGATACACCAGTTTACCTCACCTAAGAGAGCTAGGAGTATGTTTTTTAACCACTCCAGTTTTCAGACCACTGTTACCAAGCCCAGGGCCTGTCCTGACAAACGCTTTCCAAAGCGTAGTTCTGATGACAGTTTTCCCTTTCCACCAGAGGTGGTTAAGGAATGGGCCCAGTCTCCAAAGGTAGACCCTCCGGTGTCCAGAATCTCAGCCCGCACAGTCGTAGCTGTGGCTGATGGCACTTCTCTTAAGGATCCCACTGACCGCCAGGTTGACCTTCTGGCCAAGTCTGTATATGAGGCAGCAGGAGCCTCGTTCTCCCCGTCTTTTGCGGCAGTGTGGGCTCTTAAGGCAGTCTCTGCCTCTCTGGCGGAGATACATTCACTCACCAGGGACTCTATACCTGAGATGGATGCCTTAACTTCTCAAGCTTCGGCTTTTTCATCCTACGCCATGTCTGCCATCCTGGAGGCTTCTCACCGCACGGCGGTGGCCTCCGCTAACTCCCTCGCGATCCGCAGGATCTTGTGGCTTCGAAAGTGGAAAGCAGACGCTTCCTCTAAGAAGTACCTTGCGAGTCTCCCTTTTGCTGGGTCCCGGCTGTTTGGTGAACAACTTGATGAAATAATTAAGGAAGCTACTGGCGGGAAGAGTACTTCCTTGCCACAAACTAAAACCAGGAAACCTGTCCAGGGCAGGAACCAATCGAGGTTTCGTTCCTTTCGTTCCTCTAACTGGTCATCCTCTAAGCCCTCGACCTCGTCCACTACCGCAGCCAAGGATCGTAAACCCAACTGGCGCGCGAAGCCGCGTCCTCAAAAGTCCGGAGGAGCCGCTGCCACTAAGGCAGCCTCCTCTTGACTATCTGGCTGCGCCAGCAATGTCCTTGGTCGGTGGCAGGCTCTCCCACTTTGGCGACGTGTGGTTGCAACACGTCTCCGATCAGTGGGTGCGAGATATCATCTCCCACGGCTACAGGATAGAATTTTCTTCCAGCCCGCCAAACAGATTTTTTCTGTCCACCCCCCCCCCCGCTCCAAAGCCGCCGCCTTCTCTCAGGCCGTGGCATCCCTGCAGGCCAACGGTGTAATTGAACCGGGAACGGTTCAGCGGTTTCTACTCAAACCTCTTTCTAGTCCCCAAGAAGGACGGTTCCTTCCGGCCCATCCTGGATCTCAAGCTTCTCAACAAGCATGTTCAGGTGCGGCACTTTCGCATGGAATCTCTGAGATCGGTCATTGCCTCAATGACCCAAGGAGATTTTCTGGCATCCATCGACATCAGAGATGCCTATCTGCATGTGCCTATTGCGGTTTCACACCAGCGTTTGCTACGCTTTGCAATCGGAGAGGAACATTTCCAATTCGTGGCTCTCCCCTTCGGCTTAGCCACGGCCCCTCGAGTATTCACCAAGGTCATGGCAGCAGTGGTTGCGGTTCTGCACCTCCAGGGGTTGGCAGTGATTCCTTACCTGGACGACCTTCTAGTCAAGGCCTCATCCAGTGCAGACTGCCAGCGGAGTGTCTCACTCACTCTCGCCACGCTCGTTCAGTTCGGGTGGCTTGTCAACCTGCCGAAGTCCACTCTGACCCCGACCCAGGTGCTTCTTTACCTAGGGATGCAATTCGAGACTCTGCCGGCACTTGTCAAGTTGCCCTTAGTCAAACAGCAGTCCCTTCGTCTGGCGGTGCGCTCTCTGCTGAGGCACCGCCGTCATTCCATCAGACACCTCATGCAGGTGCTAGGTCAGATGGTGGCGTCAATGGAAGCGGTTCCCTTTGCCCAGTTCCATCTGCGTCTTCTGCAGCTGGACATTCTCCGCTGTTGGGACAAGCGGATCTCTTCCTTGCACAGGCTGGTGGCTCTGTCGTCACAGACCAGGAGCTCCCTTCAGTGGTGGCTTCGGCCCCTCTCTCTGTCACAGGGACGCTCCTTCCTGACTCCGTCCTGGGTGATCCTCACCACGGATGCCAGCCTCTCCGGTTGGGGAGCAGTATTTCTCCATCACCGAGCACAGGGCACTTGGACTCCGTCCGAATCAGCCCTCTCGATCAATGTGCTGGAGATCAGAGCTGTGTTTCTAGCTCTCCTAGCCTTTCACCACCTGTTAGCGGGCAGGCACATTCGAGTTCAGTCGGACAACGTGACAGCGGTTGCCTACATCAATCACCAGGGCGGGACTCACAGCCGTCTGGCGATGTTGGAGGTTCAACGAATCCTCCAGTGGACGGAGGACTCCAAGTCCACCATATCTGCAGTCCACATCCCAGGCGTGGAAAACTGGGAGGCCGATTATCTCAGCCGTCAAACCGTGGACAGCGGCGAGTGGGCCCTGCATCCGTCAGTGTTCAGATCAATCTGCCGCAAGTGGGGCACTCCGGAAGTGGATCTAATGGCATCCCGGCACAACAACAAGGTTCCGGTTTACGTGGCTCGCTCCCACGATCCTCAGGCCTTCGCAGCGGACGCACTGGTTCAAGATTGGTCTCAGTTCCGTCTGGCCTATGTGTTTCCCCCTCTAGCTCTCTTGCCCAGGGTTCTGCGCAAGATCGGAATGGAGGGCCGTCGAGTCATAATCATTGCTCCGGACTGGCCCAGGCGAGCTTGGTACCCAGACCTGCTCCGTCTGTCCGTAGCACCTCCCGGACCGCCCAGACCTTCTCTCTCAAGGTCCGTTCTTCCGCCAGAATTCTGCGGCTCTCAGATTGACGGCGTGGCTCTTGAGTCCTGGATCCTGACGGCTTCAGGCATTCCCTCTGAGGTCATCTCCACTATGACTCAGGCTCGGAAGTCTTCCTCGGCCAAGATTTACCACAGGACTTGGAGGATTTTCCTGTCCTGGTGTCGCTCTTCCGACCATGCTCCTTGGCTGCTCTCCTTGCCGACCATCCTGTCTTTTCTACAGTCCGGTCTACAGCTAGGACTGTCCCTCAATTCCCTCAAGGGACAGGTGTCGGCTCTGTTGGTATTGTTCCAGCGGCGTATCGCCCGACTGGCTCAGGTGCGCACCTTCATGCAGGGCGCATCTCACATCATTCCTCCTTACCGGCGGCCCTTGGATCCCTGGGACCTTAATCTGGTCCTCACGGCCTTACAGAAACCCCCCTTTGAGCCTCTCAGGGAGGTTCCTTTGTTTAGACTTTCACAGAAAGTTGTTTTTCTAGTAGCCATAACTTCTCTCAGGAGAGTTTCTGATTTGGCTGCGCTCTCTTCGGAATCCCCCTTTTTGGTGTTTCACCAAGACAAGGTGGTTCTTCGTCCGACTCCGGACTTTCTCCCTAAGGTGGTGTCTCCTTTCCACCTTAACCAGGACATTTCATTGCCTTCTCTTTGTCCGGCCCCTGTGCATCGCTTTGAGAAGGCGTTGCATTCCTTAGATTTGGTGCGGGCGCTCCGAATCTATGTGTCACGCACCGCCGTTTTTAGGCGGTGCACCTCACTTTTTGTGCTAACCACTGGTCAGCGCAAGGGTCTCGCTGCTTCTAAACCGACCCTAGCTCGTTGGATCAGGTCGGCTATCACCGATGCCTACCAGTGTTCTCAGGTGCCTCCCCCGCCAGGGATTAAGGCGCACTCGACCAGAGCTGTCTGTGCCTCCTGGGCTTTCAGGCACCAGGCTACGGCTCAGCAGGTTTGTCAGGCTGCCACGTGGTCCAGTCTGCACACTTTTTCGAAGCACTACCAAGTGCATGCTCATGCTTCGGCAGATGCGAGCTTGGGCAGATGCATTCTTCAGGCGGCTGTCTCCCATTTGTGAAGTTAGGTTTTGCCTACTTCTCAGTTTGGTTTATTTCCCACCCATGGACTGCTTTGGAACGTCCCATGGTCTGGGTCTCCCATAAGGAACGATGAAGAAAAAGAGAATTTTGTTTACTTACCGTAAATTCTTTTTCTTATAGTTCCGACATGGGAGACCCAGCACCCTCTCTGTTGCCTGTTGGCAGTTTTTTGTTCCGTGTGTTTCACCGGCTGTTGTTAGTAGACAGAGTTCCGGTCTTTCCGAGTTTTACTCTATCTCTACTTATGGGTGGATGTCCTCCTTCAGCTTTTGCACTGAACTGGTTAGATTGTCATCCAGGGGGTGTATATAGCCCGGAGGGAGGAGCTACATGTTTGAGTGTAGTACTTTGTGTGTCCTCCGGAGGCAGAAGCTATACACCCCATGGTCTGGGTCTCCCATGTCGGAACTATAAGAAAAAGAATTTACGGTAAGTAAACAAAATTCTCTTTTTTTCTAAAAATAAATGTATGGTTAATATGTTTTGACTAATTTGTTTTTGTAATCTTTGGACTTGTGTGAAAAATGCTAGGTAGTTTTAGATTAAATTTATGCAGAAATATTATTACCTTTTAAAGTTGGAGAAACCTTGTCAAAGGAAAAATAACTGATAAAAGCACAAGAGTACTTTGCACTCCTGGCTTTAACATATGTTTCACAATGTGAAATAAAAAATATGTAAAACATCTTATTTCTGTCTCTTTAGAAAGAAATGGCTTTAGCTTAAAAATACAGACTGCAAGGTCCGACCAAACCTTTCATTACAATGCTCTTAGCACAGCAGATAATGAAAGAGAATTACAAGATCTTAGGTAGTTTTTAGGTTTTCAGGAATCACAATAATATAGTTGACTTTACATAAACCGTAATTTTATGCCCAAGAAAAATCAACATATCTTTTCTTTTACTGATTCATTTGCAAATCTGCATTAATATGTACATGTAAGGGCTTTTTCAGATGAGAATATTATGTCCATGTGCTGTCTGTGTTAGCATTATATTTCACTAATTCGCAGCATGCGTTATTGTCTTCTGTAGTATGGATGAGACCCACTCATCCAAGTCTATGGGTAAAAAATGAAACCCAGGTCCCATATGGATCATCCATGTTGCATCGGACTTCTGAATGAATATCAGTTTGTCCGAACCTGGCTTTAAATATGCCTATTTTTGAGTCTGACTATCTAGGAGCTACCATATGTCAATTCTTTGCTGTGAAGACGCAAGTGTTCTCCGCAGGGAAAACAAAGAAAAAGACTGCAGCACACCAAACCCTGATCTTGGAGACATACCCTTTAGGCTGTCTTTACACAAGCACGCTATGCGGTCTGTTCACAGACTTCGAGCCTCCTGATGTGAACTATCCATTTTCTAAGGCTGCTGACATGGAGACTTGCAGTCTGAGCATAAGGCAGGACTCACACGAGCGTATGGCATCCGATACAAGAGCATCAGATGCGATATGCTAATGACCCCCGGCTCAGGCTCTGCTGCGAGCGTGAGCCGAGTGTCATGCGACTGTGGTCTGATCTTGCAATCGGGTCACAGCTGTGAAGCTGAGGGCGGGCGCTGCGGAGGAGAGGGAGGGGTCAATCCTCCCATCTCCTCCATTGTCAGCCTGTGCGTATATTGTACTACACTGGGATAACATCTGAGTGCAGTCCGATGTTTCTCTCACACCCATTCACTTGAATGGGTGCGAGGGATACGGCTCTAGCAGAAAATCCCAGCATGTTGCCAAGGCTGACCAACTGCTCTCACTCATTGACTAACATTGGTCAGAGTGCAATGCGAGATTTTCTCGCATTGCACTCGTCCGTTTTTCACGCTGATGTCAGCGTTCCCTAAGCCGTATAATGTTGGTGTGGACCCAGCCTCCATTGGTGATATGTCCCCCCCCCCCAATTTAAATAAGTTTCTATTTTCCCTTTTATAAAGATGTAATCAAATTACTGCACAGATCACTATTGAAGGCTGATAATTATTGAAGGATTTTGACCAGCTAGATTGTTGTATATTTTATTTAATCTTGTTGAATCTGTCATTCATAAATAAAGCATTTTCTGGTATTGTGTCTGAATTTGTGTTAACATAGAATTGTTTATGCTTTTTTTTTCTCCGTTATTTTTTTTAATGACCCCACAGTCGCAGGAATAGGCCTGATTGCACAAAGCTGTAATAGGGCTTTCGTAAAGGAGCATGGCACCTCATTGTATACATCCAGGTTTCATAAGCCAGCTTTACACCTTACAATTAGGTGTGCGATCTCGTATGCGATGTGACGCCCAGGTCGCATATGCGATTTAATGAGATCGCACGTAGGTCGTTTATTTGCTGTCACACGTGCGTTAGTAGTCTTTTTGTAATTGATCAATATTGTGTGCGATCTTTTAGATCATGTGTTTTCTGACGTATGCATTGTGCTCCCTTTTTTTTTTAAAATTTAAATTACAGCCATCAATTGACACAATTACGTTATTTTTTTGTTTTATAAAATACACCAGAACTATGTGCGTTGCATTCAAGACTATTAAAGGCTTAATCTGGAAACCCACTATAAAAATATCGCACGTGCGTTAAAATTGCAAATTTTTTTTTTCTTGGAATTGTCATTCTTGTTTTTGTAACTTGCTAGGTAATGGCTTGATTTTAATAATGTTTATGAATCATGGCAGTGTTTCAAGGCATTGCAGGATGCCATTTAAAGAGAGATTAAACCGTAACGCAAGTGCGATTATTTAAATGTATGGGGATGGGCGTGAAAACTTGACATTCAACAACACACCCGCACAGCTTCTGACGTATAAAAGTTGGATTTGCAAAACCGCATGATGGTTGTCACACGTTTCAATTGACTAGGTTCGTACAACAAAACGTCCAATGTATGAGGAATAAACGACGTGTATGCGATCACTGTATTGGCGTTCAATCTTGATCGCACGTAGGTGTCACACGCAAATACGTCACGAACAATGCCGGATGTGCGTCACTTGACCCCGACGACTGATTGAAAGATCTATTGAAGCGTGTAAAGCAGGCTATACAGAGGTGTCATTACTACTCAATTCCATGTGTCCTGCAGAAATTACTTCTACTGAAGAATAGGCCAGTGTGTTTGGTACCAAACCAGAGCATTTTGTTGGAACACAAATAGGCCTTTACATTTTACAGTATGTCTAATATTATTTTTATATCCCTATGGTGCTGCCACCTCTGATCCTGGTGGCCTGCAAAGACAGCGCTTGGAACTAGTATCTGATCTTATGGAGCGAGAGGTGGCTGTACAGAATGCAGCTTTGTCACAAACCTTTATTGATTAGCATTACAACGTACAAGGCAATGTGTACACAGTCGTACTGTACTATTAGGCACTATATAGTATATAAGGAACCAGGGCTTCAGTAGAACATATTTCACATGCCACCAACAATTCTATATATAAAAAAAAAAAACTGACACTACTCCAAACATGCAGTCTGAACAGGAGCAAAACTGAACATGACATAACAAAAAATAGGACATTTTTAATCTCAAATGCTAAAGTATGCAAACCATGAATGTAAGAATATAGATATGCATTACTACTTTAACCCCTTCAGCCCCCGGGCACTTTCCGTTTTTGCGTTTTTGTTTTTTGCTCCTTTTCTTCCAAGAGCCGTAACTTTTTTATTATTCCGTCAATCTTGCCATATGAGGGCTTGTTTTTTGCGGGACGAGTTGTACTTTTAAATGAAATCATAAGTTTTACCATATAGTGTACTGGAAAACTGGAAAAAAATTCCAAGTGCGGAAAAATTGCAAAAAAAGTGGGATCGTACAATAGTTTTTGGGATATTTTATTCACGGTGTTCACTATATGGTAAAACTGATGTGTGGGTGTGATGCCTCAGGTCGGTGCGAGTTTGTAGACACCAAACATGTATAGGTTTACTTGTATCTAAGGGGTTAAAAAAAATTCACAAGTTTGTCCAATAAAAGTGGCGCACGTTTTGCGCCATTTTCCGAAACACGTAGCGGTCTTATTTTTTGGGATCTATGGCTCAGTGATGGCTTATTTTTTGCGTCTCGAGCTGACGTTTATAATGGTACCATTTTTGCGCAGATGCTACGTTTTGATCGCCTGTTATTGCATTTTGCGTAAAACTTGCGGCGACCAAAAAACGTAATTTTGGCGTTTGGAATTTTTTTGCCACTACGCCGTTTACCAATCAGAATAATTGATTTTATATTTTGATAGATCGGGCATTTCTGAACGCGGCGATACCAAATATACGCTTTCCAATAAAGGATTTTTGTACAGCTTCACCGGTGAGTGCCTTTTCATCTTTTTTCATTGCATTTTGCATGTGTTTTTGCTTTTTTTTTTTTGTTTTGCCTGGCTGCTGAAGGTATTAACCATCTGTGAAATGTAGCGTTTGATGCCTTTTTATCGGTGATGGTTTAACGGAGCCTCCAGTGTTACTGCTTGAACAGTGCCCAGCGTTTTCGCCTATGAACCTCTTCATTTCTCACTGAGACCAATATAAGGCTTACATATACGTTCGTTTAATCTGTCCATAAAATATTGTTTCAATAGCTGTCCATATGATCTTTTGCAAACTGCTTCCAGGCAGCAATAATCTTTGTGGTAGTGAGCAGTGGACTTCTTGCAATCCTACAATGCACACCATTGTTTTTCAATGTCCTCCTTAAGGGTGCTTTACACGCTGCGACATCGCTACCGATATATCGTCGAGGGTCACGTCGTTAGTGATGCACATCCGGCGCCGGTAGCGACATCGCAGCGTGTGACACCAAGGAGCAACGATCGCAAAATCGTTCAAAAACGGTGATCGTTGACACGTTGCTCCTTTCCATAATATCGCTGCTGCCACAGGTACGATGTTGTTAATCGTTCCTGCGGCATCACACATCGCTATGTGTGACACCGCAGGAACGACTAACATCTCCTTACCTGCGTCCACCAGCAATGCGGAAGGAAGGAGGTGGGCAGGATGTTACGTCCCGCTCATCTCCGCCCCTCCGCTTCTATTGGCCGGCCGCTTAGTGACGTCGCTATGACGCGGAACGCACCTCCCCCTTGAGGGAGGGATTGTTCGGCGGTCACAGCGACGTCGCTGACCAGGCATGTGCGTGTGACGCTGCCGTAGCGATAATGTTCGCTACGGCAGCGATCACCACATATCGCTGGAACGACGGGGGCGGGTGCTATCGCTCGCGACATCACTAGCAATCGCTAGCGATGTTGCAGCGTGTAAAGCACCCTTTATAGTAGACTCATGAATTTGAGCAATGTCTTTAGTTGTTTAGAGGTTGCCTTGGGATTTTTTTTTTGGGACCTTGGAGATTATTATATACCTTGCTTCTGGCTTGATCTTTGTCGGGTGGATCACTCCTGGGGAGGGTAATGGAGTGTTGTGAAGAATAGACTTTGATAGATTCCTGTTCTTTAAATCAGGCAGGAGTCACCCCGGCACGGCCGCACTCTCCTGACAGGAGCTGGTTGGCTGCATGTATTTCTATGCAGCTGAGACGCTCCTGTCCGGAGAGCGGCAGGCTGTGCCGGATGATGCCGTTGCGAGACTCGCGCGAGTCACTTGTAAGTGTGACTTCGGCCTAAAATCGATCACCAGACTTTAATTTAATGTTCAAATTATCTATAATCCTAAAGATTTATATACTTTTGCCGCTCTCAAACCTGTCAGAATATTTTTTCTTCATCGTTCCTTATGGGAGACCCAGACCATGGGGTGTATAGCTTCTGCCTCCGGAGGACACACAAAGTACTACACTCAAACATGTAGCTCCTCCCTCCGGGCTATATACACCCCCTGGATGACAATCTAACCAGTTCAATGCTTTGTGTTCAGGAGGTCACACACACACATGCATTCTCTGATTTTTTTCATTTTTATTTTGATTTTAAAGATTTGGAAGAAAAGCGGGTCCAGTCTGGACTCCCGGCATGTCCCTTCTCACCCCACTGTGTCGGCGGCGCTGTTAAGGTTGACTTTACAAGGCTGGAGCCTTCACATGCCGCGCTCCTTCAACATCCTCTGAGAGGCTCTGGTTTGAAGTGGGAGCCGTCTCGGTCCTCTCTGCTTGCAGGAGACCGGTCTCCATCCGCAGCCCTGTCTGGTTCCTGCTGGAAGGAGCGTTTAACCCCCCCTCAGGGACTGGCCCTGCGTCTCAAAAGCTAAGTATTGAGACGTTTTTCAGGGGTCCCGGGTACTTTTATTAGGGGGAAAGTATGTTTTTTATCTTTACTGTAAATTCCGGCCGGTTCTGGGGGTTTCCCCTGAGAACCGCGCCGAAGGTGCCTGCTCGTCGGCCGCATGTTAAAATCTAGGCCCCGGCTTCTGTTTGGGCCTAGTTTCGGTTTCATCTTCCTCTGCATGTCATTCATGCAGGGGAATAGAGTGGCGCCGCCCACCGGCCATCCAGCAGAGGGGAGGACACTCCTCTCTGAGGAGATGTTTCCCTCCCCTGCATCTCTCCTTAGCCCTCCGGTTTCCCGCTCTTGGGCTAATCTCCGCCCCCCCTCCTCCTCCCAGCGCCATTTTCTCAGCGTTTATCACACTGATCGGCGCTGGCTGCTGAACCTGCTGCTTTCTAGGAAGTCTGACGCTTTACTGGGGGTCCGAGCTGTGGAATCCGGAGGGCACACAGAGAGCGGTCTGGTAAGCAACAACCTCTGGTTGTGGGCTTTATTATACACTCTCAGGACATTCTATACGAGTGTATTCTTACTGCAGAGCTTCCACCTCAGCAGCATGTCTGTCACCCGGAGCAAGAAGACTGCTAAGCTGTACGCTATATGCACTGCATGTAAGCTCATTCTGCCAGAGCCAAGCACATACCCAAATTGTGATGCCTGTGCTAACATGGTTGTGTCTCAGCCTGGAGCCTCCTCAGGGGTCCCTCCGGCTGCTCCGGCCCCGGTGGCTGAACCCCCGGCTTGGGTAGCATCCTTTTCCAAAGCTATTTCCCAGTCTTTTGCTGACTCCATGGGGCAGCTGTCCCGGACACTGCTGACCATGCATCAGCCCTCTTCTCAGGGTGCCTCTGCTGCTCCGAGCTCTGCAGAGCTCTCAGAGCATGTCCTAGGACCCCGTCCCCCTAAACGGAGACGCAGGGACCCTTCTCCTTCCTCGTCCCACGGCTCTGATTCACGAGCCGAGGTGCAGGGCGAGGAGGATTCGTTTACTGTGGGCTCAGACGCTACCTCTATGTACGAGGGTGATGCGGATGTTAGTGACTTGATTGCGTCCATTAACTCCGTACTGAACCTCAACCCACCAGAGTCAGAGGAACAAGCCTCTCTGGTAGAGATACACCAGTTTACCTCACCTAAGAGAGCTAGGAGTATGTTTTTTAACCACTCCAGTTTTCAGACCACTGTTACCAAGCCCAGGGCCTGTCCTGACAAACGCTTTCCAAAGCGTAGTTCTGATGACAGTTTTCCCTTTCCACCAGAGGTGGTTAAGGAATGGGCCCAGTCTCCAAAGGTAGACCCTCCGGTGTCCAGAATCTCAGCCCGCACAGTCGTAGCTGTGGCTGATGGCACTTCTCTTAAGGATCCCACTGACCGCCAGGTTGACCTTCTGGCCAAGTCTGTATATGAGGCAGCAGGAGCCTCGTTCTCCCCGTCTTTTGCGGCAGTGTGGGCTCTTAAGGCAGTCTCTGCCTCTCTGGCGGAGATACATTCACTCACCAGGGACTCTATACCTGAGATGGATGCCTTAACTTCTCAAGCTTCGGCTTTTTCATCCTACGCCATGTCTGCCATCCTGGAGGCTTCTCACCGCACGGCGGTGGCCTCCGCTAACTCCCTCGCGATCCGCAGGATCTTGTGGCTTCGAAAGTGGAAAGCAGACGCTTCCTCTAAGAAGTACCTTGCGAGTCTCCCTTTTGCTGGGTCCCGGCTGTTTGGTGAACAACTTGATGAAATAATTAAGGAAGCTACTGGCGGGAAGAGTACTTCCTTGCCACAAACTAAAACCAGGAAACCTGTCCAGGGCAGGAACCAATCGAGGTTTCGTTCCTTTCGTTCCTCTAACTGGTCATCCTCTAAGCCCTCGACCTCGTCCACTACCGCAGCCAAGGATCGTAAACCCAACTGGCGCGCGAAGCCGCGTCCTCAAAAGTCCGGAGGAGCCGCTGCCACTAAGGCAGCCTCCTCTTGACTATCTGGCTGCGCCAGCAATGTCCTTGGTCGGTGGCAGGCTCTCCCACTTTGGCGACGTGTGGTTGCAACACGTCTCCGATCAGTGGGTGCGAGATATCATCTCCCACGGCTACAGGATAGAATTTTCTTCCAGCCCGCCAAACAGATTTTTTCTGTCCACCCCCCCCCCCCCTGCTCCAAAGCCGCTGCCTTCTCTCAGGCCGTGGCATCCCTGCAGGCCAACGGTGTAATTGTTCCGGTTCCCGCCCGGGAACGGTTCAGCGGTTTCTACTCAAACCTCTTTCTAGTCCCCAAGAAGGACGGTTCCTTCCGGCCCATCCTGGATCTCAAGCTTCTCAACAAGCATGTTCAGGTGCGGCACTTTCGCATGGAATCTCTGAGATCGGTCATTGCCTCAATGACCCAAGGAGATTTTCTGGCATCCATCGACATCAGAGATGCCTATCTGCATGTGCCTATTGCGGTTTCACACCAGCGTTTGCTACGCTTTGCAATCGGAGAGGAACATTTCCAATTCGTGGCTCTCCCCTTCGGCTTAGCCACGGCCCCTCGAGTATTCACCAAGGTCATGGCAGCAGTGGTTGCGGTTCTGCACCTCCAGGGGTTGGCAGTGATTCCTTACCTGGACGACCTTCTAGTCAAGGCCTCATCCAGTGCAGACTGCCAGCGGAGTGTCTCACTCACTCTCGCCACGCTCGTTCAGTTCGGGTGGCTTGTCAACCTGCCGAAGTCCACTCTGACCCCGACCCAGGTGCTTCTTTACCTAGGGATGCAATTCGAGACTCTGCCGGCACTTGTCAAGTTGCCCTTAGTCAAACAGCAGTCCCTTCGTCTGGCGGTGCGCTGTCTGCTGAGGCACCGCCGTCATTCCATCAGACACCTCATGCAGGTGCTAGGTCAGATGGTGGCGTCAATGGAAGCGGTTCCCTTTGCCCAGTGCCATCTGCGTCCCCTGCAGCTGGACATTCTCCGCTGTTGGGACAAGCGGATCTCTTCCTTGCACAGGCTGGTGGCTCTGTCGTCACAGACCAGGAGCTCCCTTCAGTGGTGGCTTCGGCCCCTCTCTCTGTCACAGGGACGCTCCTTCCTGACTCCGTCCTGGGTGATCCTCACCACGGATGCCAGCCTCTCCGGTTGGGGAGCAGTATTTCTCCATCACCGAGCACAGGGCACTTGGACTCCGTCCGAATCAGCCCTCTCGATCAATGTGCTGGAGATCAGAGCTGTGTTTCTAGCTCTCCTAGCCTTTCACCACCTGTTTGCGGGCAGGCACATTCGAGTTCAGTCGGACAACGCGACAGCGGTTGCCTACATCAATCACCAGGGCGGGACTCACAGCCGTCTGGCGATGTTGGAGGTTCAACGAATCCTCCAGTGGACGGAGGACTCCAAGTCCACCATATCTGCAGTCCACATTCCAGGCGTGGAAAACTGGGAGGCCGATTATCTCAGCCGTCAAACCGTGGACAGCGGCGAGTGGGCCCTGCATCCGTCAGTGTTCAGATCAATCTGCCGCAAGTGGGGCACTCCGGAAGTGGATCTAATGGCATCCCGGCACAACAACAAGGTTCCGGTTTACGTGGCTCGCTCCCACGATCCTCAGGCCTTCGCAGCGGACGCACTGGTTCAAGATTGGTCTCAGTTCCGTCTGGCCTATGTGTTTCCCCCTCTAGCTCTCTTGCCCAGGGTTCTGCGCAAGATCGGAATGGAGGGCCGTCGAGTCATAATCATTGCTCCGGACTGGCCCAGGCGAGCTTGGTACCCAGACCTGCTCCGTCTGTCCGTAGCACCTCCCGGACCGCCCAGACCTTCTCTCTCAAGGTCCGTTCTTCCGCCAGAATTCTGCGGCTCTCAGATTGACGGCGTGGCTCTTGAGTCCTGGATCCTGACGGCTTCAGGCATTCCCTCTGAGGTCATCTCCACTATGACTCAGGCTCGGAAGTCTTCCTCGGCCAAGATTTACCACAGGACTTGGAGGATTTTCCTGTCCTGGTGTCGCTCTTCCGACCATGCTCCTTGGCTGCTCTCCTTGCCGACCATCCTGTCTTTTCTACAGTCCGGTCTACAGCTAGGACTGTCCCTCAATTCCCTCAAGGGACAGGTGTCGGCTCTGTTGGTATTGTTCCAGCGGCGTATCGCCCGACTGGCTCAGGTGCGCACCTTCATGCAGGGCGCATCTCACATCATTCCTCCTTACCGGCGGCCCTTGGATCCCTGGGACCTTAATCTGGTCCTCACGGCCTTACAGAAACCCCCCTTTGAGCCTCTCAGGGAGGTTCCTTTGTTTAGACTTTCACAGAAAGTTGTTTTTCTAGTAGCCATAACTTCTCTCAGGAGAGTTTCTGATTTGGCTGCGCTCTCTTCGGAATCCCCCTTTTTGGTGTTTTACCAAGACAAGGTGGTTCTTCGTCCGACTCCGGACTTTCTCCCTAAGGTGGTGTCTCCTTTCCACCTTAACCAGGACATTTCATTGCCTTCTCTTTGTCCGGCCCCTGTGCATCGCTTTGAGAAGGCGTTGCATTCCTTAGATTTGGTGCGGGCGCTCCGAATCTATGTGTCACGCACCGCCGTTTTTAGGCGGTGCACCTCACTTTTTGTGCTAACCACTGGTCAGCGCAAGGGTCTCGCTGCTTCTAAACCGACCCTAGCTCGTTGGATCAGGTCGGCTATCACCGATGCCTACCAGTGTTCTCAGGTGCCTCCCCCGCCAGGGATTAAGGCGCACTCGACCAGAGCTGTCGGTGCCTCCTGGGCTTTCAGGCACCAGGCTACGGCTCAGCAGGTTTGTCAGGCTGCCACGTGGTCCAGTCTGCACACTTTTTCGAAGCACTACCAAGTGCATGCTCATGCTTCGGCAGATGCGAGCTTGGGCAGATGCATTCTTCAGGCGGCTGTCTCCCATTTGTGAAGTTAGGTTTTGCCTACTTCTCAGTTTGGTTTATTTCCCACCCATGGACTGCTTTGGAACGTCCCATGGTCTGGGTCTCCCATAAGGAACGATGAAGAAAAAGAGAATTTTGTTTACTTACCGTAAATTCTTTTTCTTATAGTTCCGACATGGGAGACCCAGCACCCTCTCTGTTGCCTGTTGGCAGTTTTTTGTTCCGTGTGTTTCACCGGCTGTTGTTAGTAGACAGAGTTCCGGTCTTTCCGAGTTTTACTCTATCTCTACTTATGGGTGGATGTCCTCCTTCAGCTTTTGCACTGAACTGGTTAGATTGTCATCCAGGGGGTGTATATAGCCCGGAGGGAGGAGCTACATGTTTGAGTGTAGTACTTTGTGTGTCCTCCGGAGGCAGAAGCTATACACCCCATGGTCTGGGTCTCCCATGTCGGAACTATAAGAAAAAGAATTTACGGTAAGTAAACAAAATTCTCTTTTTTTCTAAAAATAAATGTATGGTTAATATGTTTTGACTAATTTGTTTTTGTAATCTTTGGACTTGTGTGAAAAATGCTAGGTAGTTTTAGATTAAATTTATGCAGAAATATTATTACCTTTTAAAGTTGGAGAAACCTTGTCAAAGGAAAAATAACTGATAAAAGCACAAGAGTACTTTGCACTCCTGGCTTTAACATATGTTTCACAATGTGAAATAAAAAATATGTAAAACATCTTATTTCTGTCTCTTTAGAAAGAAATGGCTTTAGCTTAAAAATACAGACTGCAAGGTCCGACCAAACCTTTCATTACAATGCTCTTAGCACAGCAGATAATGAAAGAGAATTACAAGATCTTAGGTAGTTTTTAGGTTTTCAGGAATCACAATAATATAGTTGACTTTACATAAACCGTAATTTTATGCCCAAGAAAAATCAACATATCTTTTCTTTTACTGATTCATTTGCAAATCTGCATTAATATGTACATGTAAGGGCTTTTTCAGATGAGAATATTATGTCCATGTGCTGTCTGTGTTAGCATTATATTTCACTAATTCGCAGCATGCGTTATTGTCTTCTGTAGTATGGATGAGACCCACTCATCCAAGTCTATGGGTAAAAAATGAAACCCAGGTCCCATATGGATCATCCATGTTGCATCGGACTTCTGAATGAATATCAGTTTGTCCGAACCTGGCTTTAAATATGCCTATTTTTGAGTCTGACTATCTAGGAGCTACCATATGTCAATTCTTTGCTGTGAAGACGCAAGTGTTCTCCGCAGGGAAAACAAAGAAAAAGACTGCAGCACACCAAACCCTGATCTTGGAGACATACCCTTTAGGCTGTCTTTACACAAGCACGCTATGCGGTCTGTTCACAGACTTCGAGCCTCCTGATGTGAACTATCCATTTTCTAAAGCTGCTGACATGGAGACTTGCAGTCTGAGCATAAGGCAGGACTCACACGAGCGTATGGCATCCGATACAAGAGCATCAGATGCGATATGCTAATGACCCCCGGCTCAGGCTCTGCTGCGAGCGTGAGCCGAGTGTCATGCGACTGTGGTCTGATCTTGCAATCGGGTCACAGCTGTGAAGCTGAGGGCGGGCGCTGCGGAGGAGAGGGAGGGGTCAATCCTCCCATCTCCTCCATTGTCAGCCTGTGCGTATATTGTACTACACTGGGATAACATCTGAGTGCAGTCCGATGTTTCTCTCACACCCATTCACTTGAATGGGTGCGAGGGATACGGCTCTAGCAGAAAATCCCAGCATGTTGCCAAGGCTGACCAACTGCTCTCACTCATTGACTAACATTGGTCAGAGTGCAATGCGAGATTTTCTCGCATTGCACTCGTCCGTTTTTCACGCTGATGTCAGCGTTCCCTAAGCCGTATAATGTTGGTGTGGACCCAGCCTCCATTGGTGATATGTCCCCCCCCCCCCAATTTAAATAAGTTTCTATTTTCCCTTTTATAAAGATGTAATCAAATTACTGCACAGATCACTATTGAAGGCTGATAATTATTGAAGGATTTTGACCAGCTAGATTGTTGTATATTTTATTTAATCTTGTTGAATCTGTCATTCATAAATAAAGCATTTTCTGGTATTGTGTCTGAATTTGTGTTAACATAGAATTGTTTATGCTTTTTTTTTCTCCGTTATTTTTTTTAATGACCCCACAGTCGCAGGAATAGGCCTGATTGCACAAAGCTGTAATAGGGCTTTCGTAAAGGAGCATGGCACCTCATTGTATACATCCAGGTTTCATAAGCCAGCTTTACACCTTACAATTAGGTGTGCGATCTCGTATGCGATGTGACGCCCAGGTCGCATATGCGATTTAATGAGATCGCACGTAGGTCGTTTATTTGCTGTCACACGTGCGTTAGTAGTCTTTTTGTAATTGATCAATATTGTGTGCGATCTTTTAGATCATGTGTTTTCTGACGTATGCATTGTGCTCCCTTTTTTTTTTAAAATTTAAATTACAGCCATCAATTGACACAATTACGTTATTTTTTTGTTTTATAAAATACACCAGAACTATGTGCGTTGCATTCAAGACTATTAAAGGCTTAATCTGGAAACCCACTATAAAAATATCGCACGTGCGTTAAAATTGCAAATTTTTTTTTTCTTGGAATTGTCATTCTTGTTTTTGTAACTTGCTAGGTAATGGCTTGATTTTAATAATGTTTATGAATCATGGCAGTGTTTCAAGGCATTGCAGGATGCCATTTAAAGAGAGATTAAACCGTAACGCAAGTGCGATTATTTAAATGTATGGGGATGGGCGTGAAAACTTGACATTCAACAACACACCCGCACAGCTTCTGACGTATAAAAGTTGGATTTGCAAAACCGCATGATGGTTGTCACACGTTTCAATTGACTAGGTTCGTACAACAAAACGTCCAATGTATGAGGAATAAACGACGTGTATGCGATCACTGTATTGGCGTTCAATCTTGATCGCACGTAGGTGTCACACGCAAATACGTCACGAACAATGCCGGATGTGCGTCACTTGACCCCGACGACTGATTGAAAGATCTATTGAAGCGTGTAAAGCAGGCTATACAGAGGTGTCATTACTACTCAATTCCATGTGTCCTGCAGAAATTACTTCTACTGAAGAATAGGCCAGTGTGTTTGGTACCAAACCAGAGCATTTTGTTGGAACACAAATAGGCCTTTACATTTTACAGTATGTCTAATATTATTTTTATATCCCTATGGTGCTGCCACCTCTGATCCTGGTGGCCTGCAAAGACAGCGCTTGGAACTAGTATCTGATCTTATGGAGCGAGAGGTGGCTGTACAGAATGCAGCTTTGTCACAAACCTTTATTGATTAGCATTACAACGTACAAGGCAATGTGTACACAGTCGTACTGTACTATTAGGCACTATATAGTATATAAGGAACCAGGGCTTCAGTAGAACATATTTCACATGCCACCAACAATTCTATATATAAAAAAAAAAAACTGACACTACTCCAAACATGCAGTCTGAACAGGAGCAAAACTGAACATGACATAACAAAAAATAGGACATTTTTAATCTCAAATGCTAAAGTATGCAAACCATGAATGTAAGAATATAGATATGCATTACTACTTTAACCCCTTCAGCCCCCGGGCACTTTCCGTTTTTGCGTTTTTGTTTTTTGCTCCTTTTCTTCCAAGAGCCGTAACTTTTTTATTATTCCGTCAATCTTGCCATATGAGGGCTTGTTTTTTGCGGGACGAGTTGTACTTTTAAATGAAATCATAAGTTTTACCATATAGTGTACTGGAAAACTGGAAAAAAATTCCAAGTGCGGAAAAATTGCAAAAAAAGTGGGATCGTACAATAGTTTTTGGGATATTTTATTCACGGTGTTCACTATATGGTAAAACTGATGTGTGGGTGTGATGCCTCAGGTCGGTGCGAGTTTGTAGACACCAAACATGTATAGGTTTACTTGTATCTAAGGGGTTAAAAAAAATTCACAAGTTTGTCCAATAAAAGTGGCGCACGTTTTGCGCCATTTTCCGAAACACGTAGCGGTCTTATTTTTTGGGATCTATGGCTCAGTGATGGCTTATTTTTTGCGTCTCGAGCTGACGTTTATAATGGTACCATTTTTGCGCAGATGCTACGTTTTGATCGCCTGTTATTGCATTTTGCGTAAAACTTGCGGCGACCAAAAAACGTAATTTTGGCGTTTGGAATTTTTTTGCCACTACGCCGTTTACCAATCAGAATAATTGATTTTATATTTTGATAGATCGGGCATTTCTGAACGCGGCGATACCAAATATGTGTATATTTATTTATTTTTTAACCCTTTAATTTTCAATGGGGGGAAAGGGGGGTGATTTGAACTTTTTTAGTTTTTTTTTTTTTTTTTTAATTTTTTAAAACTTTTTTTTTACTTTTTTTATTTTACTAGTCCCCCTAGGGGGCTATAGCAATCAGCAATCCGATCGCTGATCGCTATCTGCTGATCACAGCAATACCGCTGTAATCAGCAGATTCACTCACTTTGGTTTTCCCTCTGCTCTCGGCCGAGGGAAAATGAAAGTGAAAGATCATAGCAGCAGGCGTCATCACATGACCCTGTGCTACGATGGCAACCACCGATAGTCACGTGATAACACACGTGACTTCCGGTGGGGGCGGCGGTAAGTAACAAACATGGCCGCGCGCATTTAAATCTTGCTGCCAGACTTTGGCAGCAAGATTTAAGGGGTTAATGGCCGCGGGTGGAAGCGATTCCACCCGCGGCTAGCAGGCACACATGTCAGCTGTTGAAAACAGCTGATATGTGTGCCGATCCACGCCGCCTGCCCGCGGCAGGGGGCGGGGCTTAACGGGACACGATCCTGGACGGATAGATCCGTCCAAGGTCGTGAAGGGGTTAAAGGGAAGGCGTCGTCAAAAAAACCAAAAACAATTCAATAACTGAAAAAATGTAAAGTATTAATGTTTTATTTAAATATTTGTTTTTAATTGAGCAAAATATATATATTTTTAAAAGTTTGATATTTCCCACCCTTAAATACTAAGGGGAACAGCTGCTTATTTCCTACTGTAGAACTAGCTCACCTTACAACTGCAGTAAAAGTGCATGGAATCTTCTCTCCTGTGTGTGATGTCACAGCTCCCCCTCACCTTCTGAGTGTTTCCAAAAGGATAAGGGAGGAAGAAATTTAGGATCACAGTGCAGAGCCATTTTGTTGGGGTCTGCAAAGTGATCCTGATATGTCTAAAGTGTCACCAAGGACGGCTGGCATACTGCTCCACTGTATACTATGCCCCATATACTGTGACCCCATTTTCCTGTGACCCCCCACATACTGTGCCCCGATATATACCTGTACCCTAATATACTGTGCCCCACTGTATTCTATGCCCCATATACTCTGCCCCCATATACTGTGCTCTATTGAATACTGTGCCCCCATATACTGTACTCTGTGAGCAAGGATGGTTGACCTTAGGGAGATCAACATCCACCACTGCGGAGACACCATCACGTGTTTCTCAACGCAGTGATTCTAGAGCAATGCCCCCTGGGAAATATTCAAAACAAGAAGGCCTGCGGAGACACCATCACATGTTTCTCAACGCTGGCAGGAAACTAGCCAGGTCTTTCAGCGGGAAGGAACAACCACAGGAAGGGCAGTCTCCAGTCAAGGAGACCACCTATGCCAAACATGGTATCCATCCACAGACAGCCGTTTCGGGGTATTTCCCCCTCATCATGATGAGGGGCAAATACCCCGAAACGGCTGTCTGTGGATGGATACCATGTTTGGCCTAGGTGGTCTCCTTGACTGGAGACTTCCCTTCCCGTGGTTGTTCCTTCCCGGTGAAAGACAAGGCTAGTTTCCTGCCAGCGTTGAGAAACATGTGATGGTGTCTCCGCAGGCCTTCTTGTTTTGAATATTTCCCAGGGGGCATTGCTCTAGAATCACTGCGTTGAGAAACACGTGATGGTGTCTCCGCAGTGGTGGATGTTGATCTCCCTAAGGTCAACCATCCTTGCTCACATAGTCTTTTACTAGGCAATGTCCCACTAGCCAGATTCCTACTCCACACTGATGAGAGGCAAATACCCCGAAACGGCTGTCTGTGGATGGATACCATGTTTGGCATAGGTGGTCTCCTTGACTGGAGACTTCCCTTCCCGTGGTTGTTCCTTCCCGGTGAAAGACAAGGCTAGTTTCCTGCCAGCGTTGAGAAACATGTGATGGTGTCTCCGCAGGCCTTCTTGTTTTGAATATTTCCCAGGGGGCATTGCTCTAGAATCACTGCGTTGAGAAACACGTGATGGTGTCTCCGCAGTGGTGGATGTTGATCTCCCTAAGGTCAACCATCCTTGCTCACATAGTCTTTTACTAGGCAATGTCCCACTAGCCAGATTCCTACTCCACACTGATGAGAGGCAAATACCCCGAAACGGCTGTCTGTGGATGGATACCATGTTTGGCATAGGTGGTCTCCTTGACTGCAGACTGCCCTTCCCGTGGTTCCTTCCCGGTGAAAGACCTGGCTAGTTTCCTGCCAGCGTTGAGAAACATGTGATGGTGTCTCCGCAGGCCTTCTTGTTTTGAATATTTCCCAGGGGGCATTGCTCTAGAATCACTGCGTTGAGAAACACGTGATGGTGTCTCCGCAGTGGTGGATGTTGATCTCCCTAAGGTCAACCATCCTTGCTCACATAGTCTTTTACTAGGCAATGTCCCACTAGTCAGATTCCTACTCCACACTGATGAGGGGCAAATACCCCGAAACGGCTGTCTGTGGATGGATACCATGTTTGGCATAGGTGGTCTCCTTGACTGGAGACTGCCCTTCCCGTGGTTGTTCCTTCCCGGTGATATACTGTGCTCTGAGAGGAAGAACTTCCAAGACACCAGGCTGGCAAGAGTAGCTGACGGCCGGGATCGGAGGTCTGAGGTGACAAGCGGCAAGGAGGGGTGACATGCAGCAAGGAGGGGTGGTCTGCAGCCTGACCCTGGCACTGCACTACAGATATCATACCGCAATCAGCGCTCCCAGCCGCATGCTCTCACGTCAGACCTGCGCCACCGACAGCCTGTCTTGTCAGCCTGGTGTCTGTTCCTCCCGTCAGCGATCACAGCACAGAGCAGTGAGGAGCTGTGTAGCGTGGAGGCCTGAGGTGAGCACACGCAGGGGAGGGGGGGAGTGATAAGCGGAGTGTGGGGGCAGCACACCAGGATCAGTTAGGGTACAATCACCGTTGCCCGGCACCAGTACTCACCCCATCCCGAGCTGGTGACTAGGAAAGTGCAGCACACAGTATACGCTGTGGGCTCCACAAAGATGGCGGCAGTCTCCTCTCAGAGCTGTAAGCTGGACAGCCTAGGGGGCGTGTCCAGCTCACAGCCGGGAGCTCTCAGTATTACAGAATAGGGTCGGATGCCAACTATCAGATCCAATGCACAGAGAGCTGTGATATTTGAGGTGAGTAACTGTTGTTACTCCAAGATGGCAGCCCCCAGTCTTTCAGGAAAAATAAAAACTAAATGAACAATGAATTTTAATTTTGTAATAAAAATAATTGATTCCATAATCACTATTATTAATACAAAAATTAAAAAACGCAAAACCTTCCCTTTCAGAAAATCAAGGAAAATTTGAGACATTTAGCATACTAAAATGGTCATTTGTATATCTGCCAGAGGGCATATCTCGTATACTGGGTACCTACTCTTAACGCTCCTCTGGGTCAAAAACCTCCATGTGTATGGGCAAGTAGTATCCTGCTACGAGAGAATAAAATCCCCTGTGGCTAATGGGGGAGGGGTGCATAGTCAGAGGGCATGACTCCATAAGGCCGGTTTCACATTTGCGTCATTTTCACGGAAACGAAATCCAGCACAGATGCAGTACAGTTCATTTATTTACAGTGGAAGCGTGACACCATGTGGTTGTGTGCTTCATACACAACCGCATGTGTCCACATGGTGTCGTTCTTCCACTGTAAATAAATGAACTGCACTGCATCCGTGCTGGATTTCGTTTCCGTCAAAACGACGCAAATGTGAAACTGGCCTAATCTAGATAACTCTCTTCCCCCCCCCCCTAAACTGATGGCACTCCCAACACGTAATCTGAACAGGTGCAAAACTGAACAAGACACATTTATATGACCCAATGAGGTGATCTTAGTTCACTGCAGTGGTTCTCACATAGAATAGTGTGTGGGCCTGCGGTGACTGCTCTCCCTGTCAGTGAGGAATGATTTGTTTATCATTGGCTGGGACAGTGAGTCTTGGAATGCTGTGGGGGACCCCCTTTTGGATTACCTTGGATTGTGTATCTTGGATTAAGGTTTTTGCAGGGAAGTATTGTATTTTTCATTTTAGAAGACGCACCCCAAAGTTAGAGAATAGGGGAAAAAAATGGGGTCCGAGGGGTGGGGTACAGGAGGCAGGGACTGGTCTGGAGTATGGCGATGATGCGGGCAGTGCGGGGGGGGGGCTCACTGTGGGCACTGCTCTGTCCTGGGGCAGTGGGTGCCGCTCTGTGCTGGTGCTCGCTGCGGGCAGTAAGGCATGGGCCATTCTGAAGATGCCGGTGGTGCGGGCTTCAAAGAAATTGCGGCCGGAGTCATTTTAATGACAAGCCGAGATTTCATTTGCGCACGCGCCACCTCCAGGCTCCATTTTCCTTAAGTCCGCGGCTGGGACATCAAGGGGCCAGAGGCGGCATGTGCGCAGATAAGAGCTTGAGCCGAGAGCTCTATCTGCGCACACGCCGACTCTGGGTGCCATTATTTGAGGCCCTCACCACCGACATCTTCAAAATGGCTCGTACCTCAACGCCTGCCGCACACAGCCGCACCACACAGAGCAGCGTCCACAGCCCCAGCACAAAGCAGCAGCTGCAGTGCACAGCATCACCCCTGCTTCCTCTGACCCCTCTCCACCACATCCGGATTTTAAGACGCACTCCTCATTTTCTTCCCAAATTTTAGGGACGAAAAGTGCGTGCTATAATCCGAAAAATACGGTAAGTTGGTGAATGAGGGTGTCTTTTGTCTTTATTACGTTAGTAATCTCTCTTTATGCCTTTCAGATTCGCTTTTGAGGAATGTCAGTGGACTTTTGTTTTTTTTTTTTTTCTAAATGCATTTTTTAATAAAGTAGTGAACAAGGGCTATAGTCGGGAGTCTTTCTTTAAATAAAATATTTGATTTTATATTTCTGATAGACGCCTACCCACTACTAGTGCCACGGCTTGATGCCAGCTGGCATAAGCCCCATATATTACCCTGTTTGCCACCGCACCATGCACCGGGAAGAGCCAAGTACGGTGCCGGATTTGGAGCATCTAATAGGCGTGCGACCTCTGGGGCGATGCGGGTTGCCATTTTTAGGTTGGGTAGGGCTAAATAACCATGGCCCTTCCCACCCTAAAAATATCAGCCCCCAGTTGTTTGCTGTCTCTTGGCTGATTTTTAAGTAAAAAAAAATGGCAGGGAACATACACTGTTTAATTTATTTGTTCAAATAATTAAAAAAGCAGGCAAGGGGCAGCTGAGAGTTGCAGCTGCTGGTGTACTTATGCTGGTTATGAAAATTAGGGGGAACCCCACTTTTTTTTTTCTAAAATTATTTAACCCTGCTAATTAGCTGTACAAGCTATTTAACTATTTATATCCTATCTATCAACATTTATCTATCATTTTTATGGATTTGCACATCTTTTACAAGTAAAAAAACGTTAATTTCAATATTATGTATTTTTTTCCAGCACCGGTCACACAGAAGTGTCACACGAACATACGAACAGCACACGGATGACACAAGGCTGTCCAAAATGGACAGCACAACACGTGCTTGTTTTATGCAGAGATGTGAAGGGGGCCTTAGGCATACAAAAAGAAAAAAAGAAAGACCTTATATGCTGAAGCTTGGGTAAAAATTAAAATATATGGGATGCTACAACTATGAACGAATGGACAGAAAAATTAATAGATTCCAATCTTCCTGAGTGAACAACAGGACAGTCCTGGATTTGGGTCTATGGCCCGGGTCCTGGGCAGCTGCTGAAAGTCACTCACCGCTACCGTGCCCCCTCTGACCTGACCACCTCCTGCAAGGGTAGAAAGAAATGGTAAATGGGTCTGGCTTGGGGATGTTGTTAGGGGAATGGTCAAAAATTGTCGCAGAGCGTGCAGCACAGTTTGTCCCTCTTTCAATTCTGTAAGAGTTGGGAGGTATGCTTAAAGGGGTATTCCTATCTCCAAGATCCTATCCCAATATGTAGTAGGTGTAATAAGAAGATTAGCAAATACCTCCAGTTAGAAAGGTAGTATAGTTCTCCAGATGTAGCCATGCCTCTCACCTCATGTGCAGGGCATAAGAGCTCAGCTATCTATGGCTACGACCTCAAGCAACTAACTAACAAACTGTCATTATATGAGTGGATGTAACCATGGATATGTCGCGGGTGGAGGGGCCGCGATCGCTACGCTCGGGTCCGGGGCTGCTGCTGCTCGGTGGCTCGAGCGGTGGGCCGGACCCGGGGACTCGAGCAGCGCTCCTCGCCCACGAGTGAAAAGGGGGTGGTTTGTTTGGGGAGATAGTTCATGACGCCACCCACGGGTCGTGGTGATAATGGTCACCACCGCTGCTGGTGACGGGGATCCCGGGAGCGATGGCAGGGAGCAGCTAGGATGTTGGTTCCCCCTCCGTGGGCAGGGGTTGGTGATCCCGGGACCCGGTGGTGGTACGGGGAGGCAGGGTAGCTGGGGTGCAGAGGCAGCACGGCGCAGTTCCGGATGGCACTGTTTTACTCACTCAGACACAGATTCACAGAGTCTCTGGTAAACCAAACGGCTGGAAGAACGGGTCCCGCAGCTGGCTGCAGTGTCTTTGCTCTCCCTGGACAGGTGATGGTGGCTGTCTTTCCCTGCACCGCTGTAGAATGTATTGACTCCGATGGTTTCCCACTGGTAGTCCGCTCCCCGGCGTGTATGTACCAAAGGAGCCCGTTTTGCCCGCAGGCGCTGGCCCTTGGATCTCTAGCCTATGGCAGTGGCTTTTTATCTTCACTGTGTGGACGGTTGCCTTCAATCGGGTCTTGGGTGTGAGGGAACCCCTGAGTTCCCGGTCACTATCTGATTTGACCGTTGTCGGCGGCTCCTAGCGTGGTCTGGGTCTGATGGCCCTGCCTTTGTGATTGGTTCAGATCTACTCCCCAGCTCGGTACCGGCAGGCCACCGCCCGTCCCCGGTCCTACGGTTCCGCTGACCTGCGCCAACTCCTGCAGACCACCACCATCTCCCGACCTTGCTGACAGTGCCTGGGCTCCGACCCAGACACTAACAGTTTTTCTCCTGTCACTTTCAACTCCAAAACTGAACTGACTGCTTTTTCCCGCCTCCAGGCCTGTGAACTCCTCGGTGGGTGGGGCCAACCACCTGGCTCCGCCCCACCTGGTGTGGACATCAGACCCTGGAGGAGGCAACAAGGATTTTGTTTGACTGTTGTTAACTATCCAGGGGAGGGGGTGTGTGTGATGTTATGTTTGTGACTACCTGGCTAGTCCAGGGCGTAACAGATACCTAAGCTGCAATGCCCTGCACATGAGGTAAGAGACATGGGTATATCAGAAGAACTATACTATATTTCTAATTGGAGGTATTTGCTAATATTTATTAATAATAATAATAATAATTAATATTATGCCTACTACATATTGGGATAGTATCTTGGAGATGGGAATAATTCTTTAAGGATCAGGTGGTTGGAAACTATGAGATGGAGATGTGGCACTTGTGGATGTTATTTTCAAACAGCTGATTGACAGGAGCACTTAAAGTCGTAAATAATCAAATATTGAGGGTTATCACAGATCACTGATCCAATAATACCCGGCGTGCCTGTGCTGTGTGAATGAGCCAGTCATGGCTGGAATTGGCGGATATGGCTATTTTAGAACAGCCATGTGAACCCGTCCAAAGAGAGGCCCTCTGTTGTAAAGTACTGGAAAATGCCTTTAGGACATTTTAAAAAAATCAACTATGTTTTAATGTGACAAAAATGTATTTTTATATTTTCTCCTATAGCAGAGTAGCAGAGTGCCTTTTTTAATTAAACAATTTTCTTGAAATCATAATGTAAAGGAATTGGCTAGCTTGCCCTTAACAAAGATGGCCACCTCAGTAATAGTCAAGGTTATCCTTCTTTTCAACAGTAGAGGGAGCAGAATTACATCTCAAACAGGAAGGCGGAGAGCGACAGAGCAGTTAGAGAAGGCAGAGAGCAGGTACTCCAGGCCTGGCTGTGTGCGAATTGGGATTTTAATTGGTTTTGCCCTAATTAACTGAAGTTGTCTTCAGTCTCCCTTGTGTGCAGTGCATGCTGACATAATGGATGGAGGGCTGGTAATGGCAGCACAGAGGATGGCTGGTACATGTAGGACTGCAGATCCTCAGATAGAGGTTGGCTGCAGTTTCATAATCACTGGTCATTTAATGAATGATTAGTGAAAAGCTGAGACGCCTGCAAATGTCATAAGTAACCTGGGATTAAGGGACAAGGAAATCCAGTGTCAGATGGGATTAATATGCTCTGTATAAATACGTTAGATTATCAGTTGTTCATAAGGCGTATTCACACATACATATCTGTGCTGCTGATTTTGCTTTTTTGTGTTATGAGCCGCTTTCCTGTGGATTTCACCCCACAAATGTAAGTGCCAGTGTAGGAGCCTGCTCCAGAGATTAGGCCCCCTGCGTACTTTTTTTTTTTATGTATTTTTTTTTGGCCACAAGATGTGTTTTTCTGCCGGATGGTGCAGTTTTGTTGTTCACAAACTGCAGTGTGTAGACGTAGTCTTACCAGATAAAATTGTTGTTGCAAATTTAAGCAATCTAAACAGTTTTAAAAATATATAGAAAGAGTTGTGACTAAAATGAGCCATAAAATGCACGCAAAAGCATTGGGTGCAAAATACGGTGGTAACTGTCCGGCAGTGATAAGATGGTGTAAGGCCTTGTGCACACTGTGCGTTTGTTGGTGCAGTTTGTGGCCCAAGTTTGCATGTCTCTGTCGCGGGCGGAGGAGGGGACGCCGCGCTCTCCCACTGCTCGGGTCCGGCTGCCGCTGCGGCCTGCTGCTGCTGCTCGGTGGCTCGAGCGATGGGCCGGATCCCGGGGACTCGAGCGGCGCTCTTCGCCCGTGAGTGAAAGGGGGTTGGGATTTGGGATAGTTTATTGTCCGTGACGCCACCCACGGTTGTGGTGATTAAGTGGACACCACCGCTGCTCTGTCTGGGGAGCCCTGGGGAGCCCGGGAGTGATGGTATGGAACAGCCAGTTGTTGATTTGCCCCTCCGTGGGTAGGGGTTTTGGTGCTCCCGGGGCCCAGTGATGGGGTTGGTATGGTGGACAGGCGGGTATGGGGCCTGTGGAGGTGCAGGGGCAGCGCTGTACCGCACGGCACGGAGGTACTCACTCAGCCAGTAAACACGACACAGTTCTCGGTAAACAAACTGCTGGTTGGACGGGTCCCTCGGACGGCTTACGGTCCTGTGGTTCCCTGCAGTTAGCGGTGACTGTCTCTTCCCTGCACCTATGTAAAGTCTTTTTGGTAGCGATGGGTTCCCACCGGTTACCCACTCCTCGGCTTCAATCTGGGCCGAAGGAGCCCTACTTTGCCCGCAGGCGCTGGCCCTGGGAAACTGGTGCCTTGGCGGTGTCTCCCCTTCACGGTCGGACTGTTGCCTTCAATCGGGACTTGGTTGTTAGGAGACAGAGGTCCCCTTCACTGACGGATTTGGCAAATTATGGCGACTCCTAGCCTTGCCGGGATCCGAAAGGCCCCTGCCCTGGTGCTGACTGTTCTTCGTATACTGCTCCGGTACCGCCGGGTCACCACCCGTCCACGGTCCTTTCAGCAACCTCCAAGCAGTCCCCCTGCAGACTATCACCGCCGTCTGCTGACCTTGCTGTCTCAGTCCGGGGCACACACCCGGACCAACTTCAGGCTTTACTACTCTCACTTTTCTGTCACTTCAGCTTCTCTCTTTAGCTCCTCTACCACTTCACTTCCTTCTTCGTTCACTTCCCTAACTGTTCTCTGTTCTGCCTGGTTCTTCCCGCCTCCAGGGCTGTGTACTCATCGGTGGGCGGAGCCAACCGCTTGGCCCACCCCCTGGTGTGGACATGAGCCCCTAGAGGAAGGCAACAAGGATTTTGGGTTAGCTTAGATGTACCTGCAGGGAATGTGGGGTGCATGTGATGTTGTGACCTGTGACCCCTGGCTTGCCCAGGGCGTCGCATCTCTCTTCATGCCAGAAAAGTCAGTGAGAGTTCTGAAGTGTTGTGCGCATGTTGCTTTATTTTCTGTACCAAATCTGCAAGTAAAAAAAAATATCTGCAGCATGTCAATTGTTGTTGTTTTTTTTCCTGCTTTTTGTAGCCCTTACACCCATTGACTTCTTTAAAAACTAACACATGGCACCAAATACGCATGCGTTTTCTGGTGCGTTTTTCTGCCAGAAGGTGCAGATTTCGTGCAGAAAATTTCTTTACCAAATCTGCAGCGTGCGCACAAAGGCTAAAAGCGAATATGATGTATAAAATGAAAGTATAGGATAGCACACTTGGGTTTTAGGCCCTGTGCACACTAGAAAAAGGATTTTTCTCAAATTTCTTGAGTGAAAGATTAGCGCACCTGCGTTCAAAAAAATGCACCAATAACGCATGTGTTTTCGATGCGTTTTTGCTGTGTTTTTAGTGAGTTTTTTTCCGCAGGTTGTTCCCTGCGTTATTTTACCATTATCTATGGCAAAAAACGCAGGGACCTGGAGAAAAGAAGTGACATGCTCATTCTTTTTCTCAAGAAATTCCGCAGAAAGAATGTTCTTGAGAAAAAAAAACGCAGTGTGCGCACAGCTATTTTCTTTTCCATAGGTTTTGCTGGGGAATGTCTGCAGAAAGGTTACAACCATTTCTTTATCGTTCCTTATGGGAGACCCAAACCATGGGTGTATAGCTACTGCCTCCGGAGGACACACAAAGTACTACACTCAAACGTGTAGCTCCTCCCTCCGGCTATATACACCCCCTGGATGACAATCTACCCAGTTCATTGCTTTGTGTTTCAGGAGGTCACACACACTTGCATTCTCTGATATTTTTCATTTTTATTTTTAAAGATTTGGAAGAAAAGCGGGTCCAGTCTGGACTCCCGGCATGTCCCTTCACGCCCCACTCTGCGGGGTGCTGTTAAGGTTGACTTTAATAAGGCTGGAGCCTTCACATGCCGAGCTCCTTCGCATCCTCTGTCGAGGCTCTGTTTGAAGTGGGAGCCATCACGGTCCTCTCTGCTTGCAGGAGGCCGGCTTCATCCGCAGCCCTGTCTGGTCCCTGCTGGAAGGAGCGTTTACCCCCCCCTCTCCCGGGACATGGCCCTGCGTCTCAAGAGCTAAGTATTGAGACGTTTTTCAGGGGTCCCGGGTACTTTTATTTGGGGGACAGTATGTGTTGTAACTTTACTGTAAATTTCGGCCGGTTCTGGGAGTTTCCTCTGAGAACCGCGCCGAGGGTGCCTGCTGCTCGGCCGCGTTTTGAAATCTAGGCCCCGGCTTCAGTTTGGGCCTAGTTTCGTTTTCGGCTCCCTGCATGTTTTGCATACTGCGCCGCCCACCGCCCGGCCAGCAGAGGGGAGGACTCTCCTCTCTGGAGAGATGTGCCCTCCCCTGTACCTCGTCCTGTATCTCTCTGCCCTCCGTTTTTCCCGCTCCTGGGCTTATACACGCCCCCCCTCCTCCTCCCAGCGCCATTTTCTCAGCGTTCTTACACTGGACGGCGCTGGGAGCTGCAGCTGTTGCTGTTTTGGGAAAGCTGTCGCTTCACTGGGACTTGGAGCTGTGGAATCCGGAGGGCACACAGAGAGTGGTGTGGTAAGCCACAACCTCTGGTTGTGGGCTTTATATATACACTTTCAGGCATTCTACAGGAGTGTTTTATTGCTGCAGAGCCCCCCCATCAGCAGCATGTCTGTCACCCGGAGCATGGCTGCAAACATGTACGCTATATGCACTGCATGTAAGCGCATTCTGCCAGAGCCGAGCACATTCCCACATTGTGATGCCTGTGCTAATATGGTTGTGTCTCAGCCTAGAGCCTCCTCAGGGGTCCCCTCGGCTGCTCCGGCCCTGGTAGCTGAGCCCCCGGCTTGGGTAGCATCTTTTTCACAAGCTATTTCCCAGTCTTTTGCCGACTCCATGGGGCAGCTGTCCCGGACACTGCTGTCTATGCATCAGCCCCCCCCTCAGAGTGTCTCTGCTGCTCAGAGCTCTGCGGAGCCCTCAGAGCATGTTCTAGGTCCCAGTCCCCCTAAACGGAGACGTAGGGACCCTTCTCCTCCCTCGTCCCACGGCTCTGATTCACGTGCCGACGTGCAGGGCGAGGGGGATTCGTTTACTGTGGGCTCAGACGCTACTTCTATGTACCCCATTGATTTGTCTGAGGGTGATGCGGATGTTAGTGACTTGATTGCGTCCATTAACTCCGTTCTGAACCTCAACCCACCAGAGTCAGAGGAACAAACCTCTCTGGTAGAGGTACACCAGTTTACCTCACCTAAGAAAGCTAAAAGTATGTTTTTTAACCACTCCAGCTTTCAGACCACTGTTAACAAGCCCAGGGCCTGTCCTGACAAACGCTTTCTGAAGCGTAGTTCAGATGACCGTTTTCCTTTTCCACCAGAGGTGGTTAAGGAATGGGCCCAGTCCCCAAAGGTAGACCCTCCGGTGTCCAGAATCTCAGCCCGCACAGTCGTAGCTGTGGCTGATGGCACTTCTCTTAAAAATCCCACTGACCGCCAGGTTGACCTTCTGGCCAAGTCTGTATATGAGGCGGCAGGAGCCTCGTTCTCCCCGTCTTTTGCGGCAGTATGGGCTCTTAAGGCAGTCTCTGCCTCTCTGGCGGAGATGCATTCACTCACCAGGGACTCTATTCCTGAGATGGATGCCTTAACTTCTCAAGCTTCGGCTTTTGCATCCTACGCCATGTCTGCCATCCTGGAGGCTTCTCACCGCACGGCGGTGGCCTCCGCTAACTCCCTCGCGATCCGCAGGATCTTGTGGCTTCGAGAGTGGAAAGCAGAAGCTTCCTCTAAGAAGTACCTTGCGAGTCTCCCTTTTGCTGGGTCCCGGCTGTTTGGAGAACAGCTGGATGACATAATTAAGGAAGCTACTGGCGGAAAGAGTACTTCCTTGCCGCAAACTAAGGCCAGGAAACCGGTCCAGAGCAGGAACCAATCGAATTTTCATTCCTTTCGTTCCTCTAACTGGTCAGCCTCTAAGCCCTCGACCTCGTCCACTACCGCAGCCAAGGATCGTAAACCCAACTGGCGCGCAAAGCCGCGTCCTCAAAAGGCCGGAGGAGCCGCTGCCACTAAGGCAGCCTCCTCTTGACTATCTGGCTACGCCAGCAACGTCCTTGGTCGGTGGCAGGCTCTCCCACTTTGGCGACGTGTGGTTTCAACACGTCTCCGATCAGTGGGTGCGGGATATCATCTCCCACGGCTACAGGATAGAATTTTCTTCCAGCCCGCCAAACAGATTTTTTCTGTCCACCCCCCCTGCTCCAAAGCCGCCGCCTTCTCTCAGGCCGTGGCATCCCTGCAGGCCAACGGTGTAATTGTTCCGGTTCCCGCCCGGGAACGGTTCAGCGGTTTCTACTCAAACCTCTTTCTAGTCCCCAAAAAGGACGGTTCCTTCCTCCGGCCCATCCTGGATCTCAAGCTTCTCAACAAGCACGTTCAGGTGCGGCACTTTCGCATGGAATCTCTGAGATCGGTCATTGCCTCAATGACCCAAGGAGATTTTCTGGCATCCATCGACATCAGAGATGCCTATCTGCATGTTCCTATTGCGGTTTCGCACCAGCGTTGGCTACGCTTTGCAATCGGAGAGGAACATTTCCAATTCGTGGCTCTCCCCTTCGGCCTAGCCACGGCCCCTCGAGTATTCACCAAGGTCATGGCAGCAGTGGTTGCGGTCCTGCACCTCCAGGGGTTGGCAGTGATTCCTTACCTGGACGACCTTCTAGTCAAGGCCTCATCCAGTGCAGACTGCCAGCGGAGTGTCTCGCTCACTCTCGCCATTCTAGTCCAGTTCGGGTGGCTTGTCAATTTGCCCAAGTCCACTCTGATTCCAACCCAGAAACTCGAGTACCTAGGGATGCAATTCGAGACTCTGCCGGCACTTGTGAAGCTGCCCTTAGTCAAACAGCAGTCTCTTCGTCTGGCGGTACGCTCTCTGCTGAGGCACCGCCGTCATTCCATCAGACACCTCATGCGGGTGCTGGGTCAGATGGTGGCGTCAATGGAAGCGGTTCCCTTTGCTCAGTTCCATCTGCGTCCCCTGCAGCTGGACATCCTCCGCTGTTGGGACAAGCGGATCTCTTCCTTGCACAGGCTGGTGGCTCTGTCGCCACAAACCAGGAGCTCTCTTCAGTGGTGGCTTCGGCCCCTCTCTCTGTCACAGGGACGCTCCTTCCTGACTCCGTCCTGGGTAATCCTCACCACGGATGCCAGTCTCTCCGGTTGGGGAGCAGTATTTCTCCATCACCGAGCACAGGGCACTTGGACTTCGTCCGAATCAGCTCTCTCAATCAATGTGCTGGAGATCAGAGCTGTGTTTCTAGCTCTCCTAGCCTTTCACCACCTGTTGGTGGGCAAGCAACCAGTCAGACAACGCGACAGCGGTTGCCTACATCAATCACCAGGGCGGGACTCACAGCCGTCTGGCGATGCTGGAGGTTCAACGAATCCTCCAGTGGACGGAGGACTCCAAGTCCACCATATCTGCAGTCCACATCCCAGGCGTAGAAAACTGGGAGGCCGATTATCTCAGCCGTCAAACCGTAGACGGCGGCGAGTGGGCCCTGCATCCGTCAGTGTTCAAATCATTCTGCCGCAAGTGGGGCACTCCGGAAGTGGATCTAATGGCATCCCGGCACAACAACAAGGTTCCGGTTTACGTGGCTCGCTCCCACGATCCTCAAGCCTTCGCAGCAGACGCACTGGTTCAAGATTGGTCTCAGTTCCGTCTGGCCTATGTGTTTCCCCCTCTAGCGCTCTTGCCCAGGGTTCTGCGCAAGATCAGAATGGAGGGCCGTCGAGTCATGCTCATTGCTCCGGACTGGCCCAGGCGAGCGTGGTACCCAGACCTGCTCCGTCTGTCCGTAGAGGTGCCGTGGCGTCTCCCGGACCGCCCAGACCTTCTCTCTCAAGGTCCGTTCTTCCGCCAGAATTCTGCGGCTCTCAGATTGACGGCGTGGCTCTTGAGTCCTGGATCCTGACGGCTTCAGGCATTCCCTCTGAGGTCATCTCCACCATGACTCAGGCTCGGAAGTCTTCCTCGGCCAAGATTTACCACAGGACTTGGAAAATTTTCCTGTCCTGGTGTCGTTCGTCCGGCCATGCCCCTTGGCCGTTCTCCTTGCCGACCATCCTGTCTTTTCTACAGTCCGGTCTACAGCTAGGACTGTCCCTCAATTCCCTTAAGGGACAGGTGTCGGCTCTGTCGGTATTCTTCCAGCGGCGTATCGCCCGACTGGCTCAGGTGCGCACCTTCATGCAGGGCGCATCTCACATCATTCCTCCTTACCGGCGGCCCTTGGATCCCTGGGACCTTAATCTGGTCCTCACGGCCTTACAGAAACCCCCCTTTGAGCCTCTCAGGGAAGTTCCCTTGTCTAGACTTTCACAGAAAGTTGTTTTTCTAGTAGCCATAACTTCTCTCAGGAGAGTTTCGGATTTGGCTGCGCTCTCTTCAGAATCCCCCTTTTTGGTGTTTCACCAAGACAAGGTGGTTCTTCGTCCGACTCCGGACTTTCTCCCTAAGGTGGTGTCTCCTTTCCACCTTAACCAGGACATTTCATTGCCTTCTCTTTGTCCGGCCCCGGTGCATCGCTTTGACAAGGCGTTGCACTCCTTAGATTTGGTGCGGGCGCTCCGAATCTATGTGTCTGTTTTTAGGCGGTGCACATCTCTTTTTGTGCTAACCACTGGTCAGCGCAAGGGTCTCGCTGCTTCTAAACCGACTCTAGCTCGTTGGATCAGGTCGGCTATCTCCGATGCCTACCAGTGTTCTCAGGTGCCTCCCCCGCCGGGGATTAAAGCGCACTCGACCAGAGCTGTCGGTGCCTCCTGGGCTTTCAGGCACAAGGCTACGGCTCAGCAGGTTTGTCAGGCTGCCACATGGTCCAGTCTGCACACTTTTTCGAAGCACTACCAGGTGCATGCTCATGCTTCGGCAGATGCGAGCTTGGGCAGATGCATTCTTCAGGTGGCTGTCGCCCATTTGTGAAGTTAGGTTTTGCCTACTTCTCAGTTGGTTTATTTCCCGCCCATGGACTGCTTTGGAACGTCCCATGGTTTGGGTCTCCCATAAGGAACGATAAAGAAAAAGAGAATTTTGTTTACTTACCGTAAATTCTTTTTCTTATAGTTCCGACATGGGAGACCCAGCACCCTCCCTGTTGCCTGTTGGCAGTTTTTTGTTCCGTGTGTTTCACTGGCTGTTGTTAGTAGACAGAGTTCTGGTCTTTCCGAGTTTTACTCTTTCTCTACTTATGGGTGGATGTCCTCCTTCAGCTTTTGCACTGAACTGGGTAGATTGTCATCCAGGGGGTGTATATAGCCGGAGGGAGGAGCTACACGTTTGAGTGTAGTACTTTGTGTGTCCTCCGGAGGCAGTAGCTATACACCCATGGTTTGGGTCTCCCATGTCGGAACTATAAGAAAAAGAATTTACGGTAAGTAAACAAAATTCTCTTTTTTCTCAAGAAATTTCTGCAGCAAAAACGCAGTGTGCGCACAGGGCCTAACTCAGTCATATACTGGCAAAGAAAGTATAAACTTGAGGACATGCGAAGATTGCTGCGCTAGAGATGATTCAGGCCCCATGCACACACTGAGTATTTGGTGAGTTTTTACCTCAGTATTTGTAAGGCCTTGTAATGAGGTAAAAAACTCGCCAAATACTCAGGTGAGCATGCGAGGTCGGTGAGCTGCGTCGGGGTCAGCCTTGCGGTGGGACAGCTTTGGTTTCAGGATGTGTTGTTTGTTACTGCCATATAACCTCTCGGGGTGAGCGCTGCTGCCCAGGGACTTGGTTTCTAGCTGCGGACCTTCTGTTCTTGTTCTCCTTACAAAAACTGTAGTGAGATAAAAACTCACCAAATACTCAGTGTGTGCATGTGTCCTTACAAATACTGAAGTAAAAAATAATCACCAAATACTCAGCGTGTGCACGTGGCCTTACAGAGCAAAATCCACATGTCACTCCTGAACCATGCATGTTTGTCAGCAGATGTGGTAAAGCCATGTTTCAGTCTCTAAAAGTAAATAAAAGTTTCCATTCACTGACAGCCATTTGGAGGTTTTTAAAAAATCGTGGAACTTAAAACACAAATTTTAAATTAGTTTCATCATTTTTATGATTTACCGATAAAAATTGTTCCGATGAGCAGTGAGTGTAATGATGACAGACTAGTAAAAGGGGGATGGTTTGTCCCTAACTGCGGAGGAGTACAGCTCTATGTGATGTTGATGCAATGCTGAACCGGGGATGTGGTTAAAGCTGCAACACACTGTGTACTGAGTAGTGACTGAAACTCCTCCGGCCGCGCCTCTGACTGAAAGCTGGAGGCTGCCGGGAAGAATAAAGATAATTTCCTCTTGGTATCTGGATTCAGTGTGGCGACAGAGGACACTTCTAGAACACTATCAACTTGCAGATTAACCCCATATTAGCAGGTTAATAGCGATTTTTGACATAAGTTTCCCTTTGGTTATTTCCATCTTCACAGATGGATATTGTTGTATGGTACTTTTGCAATTTACAGCTTATTACAATTTGAAGCCATTCTTGAGTTAACACTTTTTACTTGTTGCCTAGGAGACCAACAATCGCTGCTGACTAGCTTGTAAGAAATGCGATGAAGCTGTCCAAAATTCAGAGGTAACGGCACGCTCCACCAATCTTGGCCAGATTCACAACCGTGAGCAAAAGATTACAGGGATATTCCCATCTCCAAGATCCTATTTTAATATGTAGTAGGTGCAATAATAATATTAGCAAATCCCTCCAATTAGAAATATAGTATAGATCTCCTGATTCACTATCTTGCTTACCTTATATTCAAGGCATTGCAGGACCTTGGGTATCCATGGTTATGATTACTAGCAACTAACTGTGACTATATGCGTGGTTATAACCATGGATACCTAAGGTCCTGCAATGCCCTGAACATGAGGTAAGCAACATAGTGAATCAGGAGAATTATACTGCATTTCTATTTGGAGGTGTTTGCTAATATTATCACACCTACTACATATTGGGATAGGATCATGGAGATTGGAATACCCCTTTAATAGAAAATAAGTTGTAAGCACAGCACATGTTGTGCTGCGATGCAGTCCAGTGGTGGACGGTCTCTGAGGCTGCGTACCCACGGTCAGTGTTTGCAGCGTTTTGGATGTAGCATGCTTCAGCTGCGTCCAAAACGCTGTTGTACAGTATAAGCATAATGGACGGGATTTCTAGATATCTCCTGCCCACTGTGCTTGTTTTTTCTGCAGCAAACATTGACCTGCGGAGCGTCTTTCCAGACCGCAGCATGTCAATTGTTTGCTGCTGATTCACATGCGTCCTTCGTTGGGAGAACACAAGCAAGAGACCGCACCGCACTGAACCCTGATCATGGGTACAAGCCGCTGCAGTCTCCTGCGGAGAAGACTCGGGGACCCACAGGTCAGTACCCGCTGCGTCCAGGGCGTAGTAAGTCCTGATCGTGGGCACATACCCGAATGGAACAAGCGATAAACAAAGCAAGTGTTAAGATCTCAGTATGGTTGAAAATCTTAATAAGCAGTACATTTCCAAATTGCTTTTATTTACAAGGTCTAACTGACAATATCAATATGGGAATAACCCTTGATCATTATTTCCTACTTTTCTATATGGCCTAACCACTGAGGTGACGCTGTTGTAAGAATTACATTTCAAAATTGATTTTATTTACAACGATATTCATTGTTGAAAATGGAAATAATCCTTAAAGAGTGTACTAAGTGATTATTGGTGTGCATTTCTTACAGGTTAAACATGAGCTATTTTGGCCTAAAGGTGGGTTCAAGAAAATTATGGGATGCAATGAGGATCCTTCAACTGGGTGAGCCACGATGGGGGCAGACCCCCTTAATGTTGAGCAATAGATTCATGAGTCAAGCAAAGGACCCACCACTCACTGCAGAAAGGTACAAAGTGTCCCGACTGCCTTTCACGGAAGTCTCAGTAGAAGATATCCTTCACTTTCAGAAAATAATCCCTGGTAGAGTTTTCACAGATGAAGGTGACTTGAAATTTCATAATATTGACTGGTTACGAACAGTGAGAGGTGAGATTTTTTTAGTTTTTTAAATTATGCTTTAAAGGAGATAAATATGGAGCAGCATTTCGGTAAAACATCTAATGTCCACAAAGTCTCCACAACTCCAGTCCAACAGTGATGCCACATTGCCGCTCCTGTGTACTAACCCATTAATAAGATCATTACAGAATTACCGTACTTGCAATATGTCTGCCACATGACTGTGTCCCTATGGTCTCCTTCACACGTCCGTGTGTCCGGTAGGTGTGGTGTCCATTTCAACACATACCGGAGACACGGACACACATAGACCCATCAAATTCAATGGGTTTGTGCACACGTCCATGTTTTCACACGGCGACATGTCCGTTTTCTGCTGACAGGACGTGTCACAAGGACTGCACACTGATATATGATCCGTGTGACACGTACCAGAGAAAACACCTGTTCCTTAAAGTTTTTATTTCTTTGTCGCTCCATTGGGAGACCCAGACAATTGGGTGTATAGCTTCTGCCTCCGGAGGCCACACAAAGTATTACACTTTAAAAAGTGTAACCCCTCCCTTCTGCCTATACACCCTCCCGTGCATCACGGGCTCCTCAGTTTTATGCTTTGTGTTGAAGGAGGCACACATCCACTCATGCATTCTCATTTTAGTTAATCGGTTGGAAGAAAAGTGGGCCCCCACGGGGCCCCCGGCATGTTCCTTTCTCACCCCACTACGTCGGCGGTGCTGTTAAGGTTGAGGTACCCATTGCGGGTACAAAGGCCGGAGCCTCATGCCATCTCCTTCACCATCCCTTAGCGGCTCTGGGAGAAGTGGGATCCTGAGCGGTCATCCATTCACTGGGACCGTGCTCCCTCCGCAGCCCCTGTGGGAATCTGTCGGACAGGAGTCTGTTTATCCTCAGGGACCGGGCCCTGCATCACTAAGGTACTCTGTGTCCCCATGGGGGCTGTGCATGGCGCGCCTTCATCCCGGACGCTGCAGCAGCTGCTTATTTGTGACGGCCGGCGGACTTCCGCGCCGACCGCGCCTGCTTGTCGGCCGCGGTCTTAAATTTAGTCCCCGGCTTCAATTGCGGCCTAGTAGCAAAACTCCCGCCCCCGGGCCTGTCTATCAGGGGTAAGGGCGGGACTGCCGACCTGACGTCGGATGTGAGGGCCGGAGCATCCTGTATGTTTCCTCCCCCCTCACTGATCACTGTGGGGACTCCAGATTCCCGCACTTTTCTAGCGCCGCCCACGGCCCCACTCCTCCCCAGAGAGCTCCGGCAGCCATTTTGTTTGGCATTCTGCCGGTGGAGGGTTTCCAGGAAAGAGCTCTGCAACACTGGGAGACCTAAGGCAGGGAATCTGGAGGACACACGCCCCGCTTTTTAGCGGTCGGTAAGCCACACCGGTCACCCGGTGCTGGTCCCCTTAGGGTGCCGGAATAGATACTATATATTTATATATTTCTGTTCGGTCGGGCTGTATACCCTTTCCCATATACCCTCAGTGATCACTCTCCTAGGAGACAACAGCATGTCGTCCACAAGGAGCAAGGGTGCCAAGGCACAGGGTTATTTTGCGACCTGTACCTCTTGTGCGGCTAAGTTACCTGCGGGTTCCACCTACCCTCACTGTGAGCAATGCTCAACCCCTGTTTTGCTTGCTCAGCCGGAGCCTCGGTCACTAGGGGGCCCCTCGGCTCAGGCAGACCCCCCTGCTCTCCCTGTCCAGGCGGCAGGGACAGAGTTTGCCGTTTTTGCTGAAAAACTCTCTGAGTCACTCTCACAATTCATGGCTCAGTCTATGGACAAATGGTCTGCCAAGCTGCTTGAAGCTTTACAGTCCAGACCGGTCCTTACACAGGCCCCTAGCCCTGTTGGATCGTCGCCTCCAGGCCCCTCTCTGTCCGCGCCGCAACGCGTTCCCAGGGGGGGCCCTAGGTCTCACGTGGAGGACTCCTGCCCGGACCACAGTCCCAGACCGGCTAAGCGGGCCCGCTGGGAATCTTCCCTGACTTCTTCACGCTGCTCGGGTTCCCAGCTTGAGGACTCTCTGGAGGACGAGGCGGACGTCGCAGCTCAGGGCTCTGACCCTGACGTTGCTCTCAATCTTGATACACCTGAAGGGGACGCCATAGTAAATGACCTTATCTCGTCCATCAACCAGGTGTTAGATATATCTCCCCCGCCGCCACCTGTAGAGGAGTCGACTTCTCAGCAGGAGAAACACCAGTTTCGGTTCCCCAAACGTACACGGAGTGCGTTTTTCGATCACTCTAACTTCAGAGATGCTGTCCAGAAGCCCAGAGCGGTTCCGGACAAGCGCCTTACTGACACACGTTACCCCTTCCCCTCTGACGTTGTTAAGGGTTGGGCTCAATGTCCCAAGGTGGATCCCCCAGTCTCTAGATTGGCGGCTAGATCTGTGGTATCGGTTGCAGATGGCTCATCGCTAAAGGATGCCACTGACAGGCAGATAGAGCTCCTGGTGAAATCCATCTATGAAGCCACGGGCGCGTCTTTTGCCCCGGCTTTTGCAGCCGTGTGGGCACTCCAAGCTATCTCAGCTTGTCTGGCTGAGATTAATGCGGTCACACGTAATTCTGCTCTGCAGGTTGCGTCTTTGACTTCTCAGGCATCAGCCTTTTCTTCCTACGCCATGAACGCAGTTCTAGACTCTGCTAGCCGTACAGCGGTGGCATCCGCTAACTCTGTGGCAGTCCGCAGGGCCATGTGGCTGCGCGAATGGAAGGCAGACTCGGCTTCCAAGAGGTTCTTAACCGGTTTGCCGTTTTCTGGCGACCGCTTGTTTGGCGAACGATTGGATGAGATTATTAAGGAATCCAAGGGAAAGGACTCCTTCTTACCCCAGTCCAAACCGAAGAGACCTCAGCAACGGAAAATACAATCGAGGTTTCGGTCCTTTCGTCCCTCCGCCAAGCCTCAATCCTCTTCGTCCAGCAGGCCGGAGAAAGGCCAGAGGAACTCCTATGTGTGGCGGGCGAAGTCACGCCCCCAAAAACCCACCGGAGGCAATGCCTCCAAGGCGGCCTCTTCATGACTCTCGGCATCCCCGAACCGCATCCTCGGTCGGTGGCAGGCTCTCCCGCTTTTGCGACGCCTGGTGGCCACATGTTCAAGACCGATAGGTGAGAGACATTCTGTCTCACGGTTACAGGATAGAGTTCAGCTCTCGTCCCCCGACTCGTTTCTTCAGAACCTCTCCGCCCCCCGAGCGAGCCGATGCACTTTTTCAGGCGGTGAACGCTCTGAAGACAGAAGGAGTTGTGATCCCTGTTCCCCCCCAGGAACATGGTCGCGGCTTTTACTCCAACTTGTTTGTGGTGCCAAAGAAGGACGGCTCGTTCCGTCCCGTTCTGGACCTAAAACTACTCAACAGACATGTGAGCACCAGACGGTTTTGGATGGAATCTCTCCGCTCGGTCATCGCTTCGATGTCACAAGGAGACTTCCTAGCATCGATCGACATCAAGGATGCTTATCTCCATGTGCCGATCGCATCCGAACATCAACGCTTTTTGCGTTTCGCCATCGAGGACGAACACCTTCAGTTCGTGGCATTGCCTTTCGGCCTGGCGACAGCCCCACGGGTGTTCACAAAGGTCATGGCATCTGTTGTGGCGGTCCTACACTCTCAGGGCCACTCGGTGATTCCCTACTTAGACGATCTTCTGGTCAGGGCACCCTCTCAGATGGCGTGTCAAAACAGTCTTTCCGTCGCTCTGGCGACTCTCCAGCAGTTCGGGTGGATCATCAACTTCCCAAAATCCAAGTTGACACCGACCCAATCACTGACGTACCTTGGGATGGAGTTTCATACTCAGTCAGCGGTAGTCATGCTACCGCTGGACAAACAGCTTTCTCTGCAGGCAGGGGTGCAATCTCTTCTTCGGGGTCAGTCACACCCCTTGAGGCGCCTCATGCACTTCCTGGGGAAGATGGTGGCAGCGATGGAGGCAGTGCCCTTCGCGCAATTCCATCTGCGGCCACTCCAGTGGGACATTCTCCGCAAATGGGACAGGAGGTCGACTTCCCTCGACAGGAAGGTCTCTCTTTCCCTTGCAACCAAGACGTCTCTTCAGTGGTGGCTCCTTCCCAACTCTCTGTTGCAGGGAAAATCCTTCCTACCCCCAACCTGGGCTGTGGTCACCACAGACGCGAGCCTATCAGGGTGGGGGGCGGTTTTTCTCCACCACAGGGCTCAGGGAACCTGGACTCCGATAGAGTCTTCCCTTCAGATCAATGTTCTGGAGATAAGGGCAGTGTATCTAGCCCTATTGGCCTTTCATCGGTGGCTGGAGGGCAGGCAGATCCGGATCCAGTCGGACAACGCCACTGCCGTCGCATACATCAACCACCAAGGCGGCACTCGCAGTCGTCAAGCCTTCCAGGAAGTCCGACGGATTCTGCAGTGGGTGGAAGCCACAGCTTCCACCATCTCCGCAGTTCACATCCCGGGCGTAGAAAACTGGGAAGCAGATTTTCTCAGTCGTCAGGGCATGGACGCGGGGGAATGGTCTCTTCACCCAGACGTGTTTCGAGAGATCTGTCGCCGCTGGGGAACGCCGGACGTCGATCTCATGGCGTCACGGCACAACAACAAAGTCCCGGCATTCATGGCCCGGTCTCAAGATCACAGAGCTCTGGCGGCGGACGCATTAGTTCAGGATTGGTCGCAGTTTCGACTGCCTTATGTATTTCCTCCTCTGGCGATGCTGCCCAGAGTGCTGCGCAAAATCAGGTCCGACTGTCGTCGCGCCATTCTCGTCGCCCCAGATTGGCCGAGGTGGTCATGGTACCCGGATCTGTGGCATCTCACGGTGGGTCAACCGTGGGCGCTCCCAGACCGCCCAGACTTGCTGTCACAAGGGCCGTTTTTCCATCTGAATTCTGTGGCCCTCAACCTGACTGTGTGGCCATTGAGTCCTGGCTCCTAGCATCCTCAGGGTTATCTCATGATGTCATTGCCACCATGAGACAGGCCAGGAAACCAACGTCCGCCAAGATCTATCACAGGTCTTGGAGGATCTTCTTATCCTGGTGCTCTGATAAGGGTTTTACTCCCTGGCCTTTTGCCTTACCCACTTTTCTTTCATTCCTTCAATCCGGAATGGACAAGGGATTGTCTCTCTGTTCTCTCAAGGGACAAGTATCGGCGCTATCCGTATTTTTTCAAAAGCGTCTGGCCAGGCTTCCGCAGGTCCGCACGTTCCTGCAGGGAGTTTGCCACATAGTCCCACCTTACAAGCGTCCGCTGGAACCCTGGGACCTTAACAGGGTGCTAACGGCTCTTCAGAAACCACCTTTCGAGCCGCTGCGGGATGTCTCTTTTATCACGTCTTTCTCAGAAGGTGGCATTTCTAGTGGCAGTTACATCGCTCCGTAGAGTGTCGGAGCTGGCAGCGCTGTCATGCAAAGCCCCCTTCCTGGTTTTTCACCAGGATAAGGTGGTTCTGCGTCCTGTTCCGGAATTTCTCCCTAAGGTGGTATCTCCTTTTCATCTCAATCAGGATATCTCCTTACCTTCATTTTGCCCTAATCCAATTCACCAATGTGAAAAGGATTTGCACTCCTTAGATCTAGTGAGAGCACTCCGACACTACGTGTCTCGCACGGCGCCCCTGCGTCGTTCAGATGCGCTCTGTCCTTGTCGCTGGCCAGCGTAAGGGTTCGCAGGCTTCCAAGTCAACCTTGGCTCGGTGGATCAAGGAACCGATTCTTGAAGCCTACCGTTCTTCTGGGCTTCCGCTTCCTTTGGGGCTGAAAGCCCATTCTACCAGAGCCGTGGGTGCGTCCTGGGCATTGCGGCACCGGGCTACGGCTCAGCAGGTGTGTCAGGCAGCTACGTGGTCTAGTCTGCACACTTTCACGAAACACTATCAAGTGCATACCTATGCTTCGGCAGACGCCAGTCTAGGTAGGCGAGTCCTTCAGGCGGCGGTGGCCCACCTGTAAGAGGGGGCCGGTTTTCGGCTCTTTTTATTGAGGTATTCTTTTACCCACCCAGGGACTGCTTTTGGACGTCCCAATTGTCTGGGTCTCCCAATGGAGCGACAAAGAAGAAGGGAATTTGTTTACTTACCTTCTTCTAGCTCCTATTGGGAGACCCAGCACCCGCCCCTGTTCCCTTCGGGCTGTTTGTTCTTTTGTGTACACATGTTGTTCATGTTGAATGGTTCTTTTGGTTCATGGTTTTCATTTCTCCGAACATCCTTCGGATTGCATTTACCTTAGACCAATTTATAAGTTTCCTCCTTCCTGCTTTTGCACCAAAACTGAGGAGCCCGTGATGCACGGGAGGGTGTATAGGCAGAGGGGAGGGGTTACACTTTTTAAAGTGTAATACTTTGTGTGGCCTCTGGAGGCAGAAGCTATACACCCAATTGTCTGGGTCTCCCAATAGGAGCTAGAAGAAAAGGAATTTACGGTAAGTAAACAAAATTCCCTTCACTTGGCTGTCTCTGCCTCTGCTGTTGCTTCCTGGTCCTGCTCATGCATATTCACTGCACTCAACGTGGACCCGGAAGTAATAGCAGTGCCACATACAGCAGCACCAGAGAGAGGTAAGTATACCAGCTCAAGCTGTCCGTATGTCACACGATTAGCACACAGAGAACATACACACGGACAAACCTACTGACCTGCCCCATGGACAGTCACACATGTGCGTTAAAAGCACAGACTTGTGATAGAGGTCAAAGATAGATGCTTCTATCCTTAAAGCCGGCTAGAGATGTTCCTTAACCCCATCACCCCCGGGGCAATTTTTCGTTTTCGTTTTTTTCCTCCCCTTCTTCCAAGAGCCATAACTTTTTTAATTTTTTCTGGTAATTTAGTGATGAGGGCTTGTTTTTTTGCGGACGAGTTATTCTTTTGAAGGACACCGTTCATTTTACCACATATTGTACTGGAGAATGGGAAAAAAAATTCTAAGTGCGTCAAATTGCAAAAAAGAGTGCAATTTCACGATTTTCAGGTTTTTTTTATTTACATTGTTCACTATATGGTAAAACTGTCCTGAGAATCTTATTCCCCAGGTCAGTACAAGTTTGCGATATAAAACATGTATAGTTTTACTCTTATCTAAATAGTGAAAAAAAGCGGACTATTTTAATTATATCATTTTTGGGGTAGATGTGATGTTTTGATGGCCTGGTATTACTTTTTAATGCAATGTTGCAGCAACCAAGAAAAGTACCGTAATTCTGGTGTTAATTTCATTTTTCACTCCACCGTTTACCAATCAGATTAACTAATTTTATATTTTGATGCGGCGATACCAAACGTGTTTTTTTTTTTTTGTTTGTTTTGTTTTCAATGAAGCAAAAGTGGGGTGATTTGAACTTAGTTTTTGGGGGGTTTATTTGCATATTTTTATTTTATTTTTTTTTTTAACAAAAGTTAAAAGAATATGAACCCCCCCCCACAAAAAAAAACAAACTGAAAGTTGAAATCACCCCCATTTTTCCCCATTGAAAATAAAGCTATAAATAATAAAAGTACACATATTTGGTATTGCAGAGTTCAGAAATGCCCGCTCTATCAAAATATGAAATCAATTAATATGATCGGTAAAGGGCATAGCAAGGAAAAAATCAAAACGGCAGGATTACATTTTTTTTTTTTTTGGTCGCCGCAACATTGCATTAGATTGTCAGCTTAAGACGCAAAAAAAAGCAGTCACTGAGCCCCAGATCCCGAAAAATGAAAACCATTCAGTGTCACAAACCACCGGGGGGGTCACTCAGAAATCCCCCGCGCTGGCTACCAGTACGTCACAATCGGGGGGTAACAAGTGGGGGTCACCCCTCCTTTATACCTCCCGACCGACAGACAGAGCACGTGACGCGCTCTCTAGCGCCCCTCTTATAGTCAGGCCAATTATGGAATTGCCCGCCAATAAGCAAGGAGGCCGCTATACTACTTATGCCGATTATTGAAGGGTCCCCGGTGAGAGTAGGGTATATATTCCCCCGACCTCCGCGGGCGGAATATATAAAATCTCCCCGAATCTCACTGGCCTCCCCACAATAATCCTTGGCACAATTCGCTGCCACCAACCGATTTACGGTAACTATTAGCCGAACACACAGACGTGGGATTCAAGATCGAGATAACAGAACAGCCCAAGATTAATTATATAATTTAATCAGCCTAAAGCACACTAGAAACTACAATATATACAATAGGGAATCTACGGAATATACATATGTCAGAGTACAGTTACAGATAAAGCATGGTTTACAACAGGTATGCAATTCAATCAGTTACCTTGTGCGTCTGGCCACAGGGGGGCGCTGTAGACCAGGTTTCTAGGAACTTCCCACAGATGTTTCCTACACGTGCCCCCAGCGAAAAGAACACTGGAAAATGGCCGAAGTAGGGTTATCAACCTGGACAAATCCAGGTCCCCTCCTACCTTAGTGACCTCAGAGGGAGCACTGCTCCACCCCTGGCTTGAGTTATGGACAATCCACAACATGGAATATGGGCCATAACTTTGCCTGGGAGCGTCGTAGGCGGACGCCAATGCTCTCATTGTGACAGTTATGAATTTAGCTACAGAACGAGGGGACTCATGACCTGTCTGCCAGTTCCCCATTGGCTGATATCACGCCTGGGGCATTTCCCAATGTCCTGCTCCCATAAAAAGGGTGTGCCGGCATCGTCCGCATGCGGAGACACCATTTTTATGGTTGCCATATTTATCGGAAATATGGCTTGCGAGATATGAACCATTTTTTACTGGAGTCGTTCTGTCTGGCTATTTCCATAGCCTTGCTAACTAGCTAGCAGCCCCCACTACAGGGTCACGGCAGGGAGTCATCCTGTGTCCATTGTCCCCAAGCCACCTAATTTCCATATCACAGGACATGGCCATGGAGGTGTAAGTGGAACACTGAGAACAAGAAGGGAGGGGGCACTGCCAGGGAGTGATGAGGGATTATGACTGGAGTCATAATTCATCTTCATATCCCGGGATTTGCCTCACACCTCCCCCCTTTTGAGGGCGCTAGGGGGCAGCACACTCCGGTGTTCCCCCGTGCGCCCGTCCACGACCTCTCCTTGTCGGGACAGCCCGTCTGCGTTACCGTGGTCACGGCCCCTTTTGTGGCGAATGGTGAAGTTGTATTGCTGGAGCGCAAGGCTCCATCGCAACAATCGCCCATTCGTCCCAGAGACGGTGTGCAACCAGCTGAGGGGATTGTGGTCCGTCTCCACGATGAAGTGGCGCCCGTATAGATAGGGTTGCAGACGCTGCAGGGCCCACACTATGGCCAGGCACTCCTTCTCCATCGTGGAATAGGCAACTTCCCTTGGTAACAGCTTCCTGCTCAGGTACAAGACTGGGTGCTCTTGGCTCGCAGAGTCCACCTGGCTGAGCACCGCACCGAGGCCGAAGTCACTGGCGTCGGTCTGTACTACAAACGGCCGCGTGAAGTCGGCTGCCTGTAGCACGGGCGGGCTGGACAGGGCGTCCTTTAGGGCCCGGAAGGCTGTCTCGCAGTCCATTGTCCAATCGACTGCAGAGGGCAGCTTCTTCTTGGTGAGGTCCGTCAAGGGCTTTGCCAGGCTACTATAGCATGGAACAAACCTCCTATAGTACCCAGCGGTCCCCAAGAAGGACATCACCTGCTTCTTGGTCCTGGGGGTGGGCCAGGATGCGATGGCTTCCACTTTCTCAGGCTCGGGCTTCAGTGTTCTCCCACCTACCCGGTGACCGAGGTACTGGACCTCGCTCATGGCCAGCTGACACTTTCCCGGCTTGATGGTCAAACCTGCCCGGTGGATCCGCCTGAGCACCTGTGCTAGATGCTCTAGGTGGTCCTCCCAGGTGGGACTGAAGACGGCAATGTCATCCAGGTACGCGGCCGCGTACCCTTCAAGTCCCTTGAGCAGGGTGTTGACCATCCGCTGGAAAGTGGCAGGGGCATTCCTCATCCCGAATGGCATCACCGTGGACTCGTACAGTCCAAATGGGGTAATAAAGGCAGAGCGTTCCCTGGCCTTGCGAGTCAGGGGGATCTGCCAATATCCCCGGCTCAGATCCATGATGGTCAGGTACTGAGCCCCGGCCAACTGATCGAGCAGGTCATCGATGCGTGGCATTGGGTACGCATCGGCGACCGTGACCGCATTGAGCCCCCTGTAGTCCACGCAGAACCGAGTGGTTCGGTCCTTCTTAGGGACGAGGACTACAGGCGAGGCCCAAGCGCTGTTGGATGCCTGGATCACCCCCAGCTTCAGCATCTCGTCAATCTCCTGGCGCATGTGCTGCTGCACCTCCAGGGAGACCCGATATGCTGAACGCCGGATCGGGGGATGATCCCCAGTGTCCACGTGATGGACAGCCAAGTCAGTCCTTCCGGGCTGGTTGGTAAACAACCCCCGGAAGGGGTGTAGGGTGGCCCACAGCTGGGACCGTTGGTCCTCCAAGAGCTGGTGGCCAACCTCCACATCCTCAATGGATCCGCCTGCCCTAACCTGGGCTAGCATATCCAAGAGGGTTTCCGCTTCTCCCTCCTCGGGCAGGTTGCACACGGGGAGCGCACATGCCTCCCGCTCATGATGTGCCTTCATCATGTTCACATGGAAGGGCTTCCGCCTTCCACGGGCAGGGTCCAGGGTGACCAGGTACGTTACAGGGTTGAGCTGCTGGTACACGAGGTATGGGCCTTCCCAGGCTGCCTGAAGCTTGTCCTGTGGTACGGGGACCAGTACCCACACCTCTTGACCCACTTGGTAGGTCCTCTCACAAGCGTTCTGGTCGTACCAACGCTTCTGATCGGCCTGGGCTTGAGCCATATTGTCGTGTACCAGTTGCGTCAAGGCCTGCATTTTGTCCCGGAAGCGCATGACATACTCGATAACCGACACTCCAGGGGTGGCCAAATCCCCTTCCCAAGCCTCTTTCACCAGAGCCAGGGGGCCCCGCACACGTCGCCCGTACAGGAGCTCAAACGGTGAGAATCCTGTTGAGGCCTGTGGAACCTCCCGGTAAGCAAATAACAGGTGTGGGAGATACCGCTCCCAGTCACGCCCATGGGAGTCGACCAACATCTTAAGCATCTGCTTTAAGGTGCCATTAAACCGCTCGCACAGGCCATTAGTCTGTGGATGGTACGGGCTGGCCACCAGATGTCGCACCTGGACTTGCTTGCAGAGGGCCTCCATCAGCTGGGACATGAATTGGGTCCCCCGGTCAGTGAGCATTTCCTGGGGAAAACCCACTCGGGAGAAAATCTCCAGCAATGCGGTGGCCACCTTGTCAGCCCGAATGGACGACAAGGCCACTGCTTCCGGGTACCGGGTGGCATAGTCCACTACCGTCAGTATGAAGCGTTTCCCGGAGCTGCTGGGGATGGCCAGCGGGCCGACCAGATCCACAGCCACCCTCCTGAAAGGCTCATCGATGATTGGCAGAGATACCAGTGGGGCTTTGGGGTGTGGCCCCGCCTTCCCCACTCTCTGACAGGTTTCACACGAACGGCAGTAGGCAGCCACATCGGCCCCCATTTTTGGCCAGTAGAAATGCTGGTTTAACCTGGCCTTGGTCTTAGCGATCCCTAGGTGTCCGGCCATCGGAATCTCATGTGCGATCCGCAACAACTCCGTCCGGAACGGATAGGGTACCACCAACTGTCGGTCCCTGGGCCACGCCTCCGGTGAACCCTGCTGGACCGTGGCCCGGTACAGCCGTCCTTGGTCCCAGACCACTCGCTCCGGGTCCGAGTCCGAGGGAGGCTGTGCCGCCTGCTCCTTAAGAGCTTTCAGGCTGTCGTCAGCTTCTAACGCTGCCTGAAACCCCTGACTAGATGTGGCCAGAATCGACGAGACTGTCACATCTTCGGTCAGTACCCCGGGACCTGTGTCCTGGCCTCCACCTGACTCGGCTGCCACTGGGTCAGAAGGGGAAGAGCTATCGGACCTCTGGGAGGCCCCTTGGCTTCCAGCACTCCCACTGCGGGTGACAGCGGCCACAGCCGCTGCGACCGTGGGTCGTGCCTGCTCCTCCTCCGTTCCTGACCAAGTCGCCGGTTCAGGCAGACCTACCTGGCTTCCTGACACCCCGGTTGTGGGGGAACCATGCACCGAGATCTTACCTGGGAGCACTTCCGCTCCTGGACCGGCCCCAATCTCACCTGCCTGTTCCCCTCCTGCAGCAACAGAACCCCGCTGTGAAATCTCTGGGGACCCCACATTTGCTGTGGTAGCCCCCACCCCACACACTGGTCCTCCCCCTGCAGCACCCTGCTCTCTGCTTATCCCTGCAGAGGGCAACAGATCCCAGCTCACAGGCTGGTTACTTGTAGAGGCATTGTCACACCTTTCTCTGACCCCCTCCCCTGTCACAGCTGCAGCTGAGTGTGTGTCTATGGTGTCTATGCAAGCAGAAATATCAGAGTTCACTCCCTCCTCCCTTACATCATTCATAGATAACACATTAACATTGTCCGGAGGCACGTCAGTACTGGCTGAAGGTTCAGCCCTTGGTTGGGGCCCAAACTGGGAGGTTATCTGCCCCAAATCTGTCCCAAGTAGCACGTTTGCAGGGATCCGATCAGTTACCCCCACCTCCCTCACCCCCCGCCCTGCGCCCCAGTCCACATAAATGTCAGCAACAGGCAGCGCCGGGTCAATGCCTCCAATCCCGGAGACAGCGAGGGTTTTTCCAGGGATCAAGTCTTGGGGGGACACCATCTCAGGCCGCACCAGAGTCACCTCCGAGGCGCTGTCTCGCAGTCCTATGGTCACAGACCGGCCGACGGTGACAGGTTGGAAGCTGTCCAGGGACCTACCACCACCCCCACCCACACAATACACCTTGGGCGGCCCTTGGGACGGGGACGGAGCCGGGGCCTTGGGACGCTGAGGGCACATGGCCTTGAAGTGTCCAGGTAGGTTGCACTGGTGGCACCGTCTTGGTTCCGCCACGGGCCTGGAGAGGGGAGTTGAGGGGGACACCCCCTGCAGTCTAGGGGCAGGTGGGGCAGTCGCAGAATTCATCTTACCCCCTCTCCAGGTGCTGCTGGTGGCCGCTCTCCTGGCCTCAGGGGCCCGGTTGTTGGTGTAGTCATCGGCAAGGGCAGCTGTAGCCGTGGACCCCTTTGGCTTCTGGTCTCGGATGAACTGGCGGAGATCCTCAGGGCAGTTCCACAAGAGTTGCTCCATGATGAACAAGTCCAGGATCTCCGGTCCGGTGGAAAGCTGCAGGCCTTGGGTCCAGTGGTCGGCAGCTCGGGCAAGTGCCCGCCGGTGGTCAGCCCAGGAGTCCTTTGGTCCCTTCTGTAGGCTCCGGAACTTCTTGCGGTAGGACTCTGGAGTGAGGTTGTACTGTTGGATCAGGGCCCGCTTGATGGTGTCGTAGCCCTGATCTGCCTCAGCAGGCAAGTCCCCAAGGATATCCAGGGCCTTACCCCTTAAACGGGGGGTCAGGTATTTGGCCCACTGGTCCTTGTCCAGATGGTGCTGCAAGCAAGTCCGTTCAAAAGCAGTCAAGAAAGAGTCCAAGTCTCCATCCTTCTCCAGCACTGGGAAGTCCTCAACACGGACCTTTGGAAGTTTGGTGTCTCGAAGGTCACATGTGGCTGATGAGGGCCGGAGCTGAGCTAGCTGCAGCTGGTAGTCACGGTCTGCCTGTCGCTCTCGCTCTTCACGCGCTGCCTGCCGCTCTCGCTCCGCAGCCTCACGCTCTGCGTGCCGCTCCGCAGCCTCAGCGTCACGCGCTGCCTGCCGCTCTGCCCTGCGCTCTGCCAGGAGTTCCTTGTAGCCCTTCTGGTCTCCAGCCTGGAGAAGGGCCATAGCCATTTGAAGAAGGCTATCCGAGCGGAATGGCACGTGGTGATCTGCGGCACGCTGCAGAGCTAGGCGATTCACTGTCCCTTTCAGAGCGGAGGGCTGGCATCTGGCTCGTTGAGGAACCTTGGGTGAGCTCCTCCTCATTTTGTCCAGCAGTGCCAGGTTGTGCGATGTCCTCTGCAGAGCTGTTCTCTGGCGTCGGGCTCTTGGAGGGCTCGTGGACAACCTCCTCATCGTCTCTGGCCTGAGCATCGGCCATTCCTTTGGCTTTGCTCCTGGTGCTCTCAGCCATTCTTGCAGACTTTGGTCACTGACACAGAACTGACACCTGATGCCTCCACACACCTTACAGTATCTGCACTCTGACACTCTAGTGTTGAGCTAGTCTGAAGACCCCAGCAGCCACAGCTGCTGCAGGCAGTCTTTAGTGTCTGGGAGTATGGGTCTCACACTCACACACACTATTATCTCGATCCCACCGCTATGCCACCAATATGTCACAAACCACCGGGGGGGTCACTCAGAAATCCCCCGCGCTGGCTACCAGTACGTCACAATCGGGGGGTAACAAGTGGGGGTCACCCCTCCTTTTATACCTCCCGACCGACAGACAGAGCACGTGACGCGCTCTCTAGCGCCCCTCTTATAGTCAGGCCAATTATGGAATTGCCCGCCAATAAGCAAGGAGGCCGCTATACTACTTATGCCGATTATTGAAGGGTCCCCGGTGAGAGTAGGGTATATATTCCCCCGACCTCCGCGGGCGGAATATATAAAATCTCCCCGAATCTCACTGGCCTCCCCACAATAATCCTTGGCACAATTCGCTGCCACCAACCGATTTACGGTAACTATTAGCCGAACACACAGACGTGGGATTCAAGATCGAGATAACAGAACAGCCCAAGATTAATTATATAATTTAATCAGCCTAAAGCACACTAGAAACTACAATATATACAATAGGGAATCTACGGAATATACATATGTCAGAGTACAGTTACAGATAAAGCATGGTTTACAACAGGTATGCAATTCAATCAGTTACCTTGTGCGTCTGGCCACAGGGGGGCGCTGTAGACCAGGTTTCTAGGAACTTCCCACAGATGTTTCCTACATACAAAAGTTAAAAGAATATGAACCCCCCCCCACAAAAAAAAACAAACTGAAAGTTGAAATCACCCCCATTTTTCCCCATTGAAAATAAAGCTATAAATAATAAAAGTACACATATTTGGTATTGCAGAGTTCAGAAATGCCCGCTCTATCAAAATATGAAATCAATTAATATGATCGGTAAAGGGCATAGCAAGGAAAAAATCAAAACGGCAGGATTACATTTTTTTTTTTTTGGTCGCCGCAACATTGCATTAGATTGTCAGCTTAAGACGCAAAAAAAAGCAGTCACTGAGCCCCAGATCCCGAAAAATGAAAACCATTCAGGTCTTAGAAAATGGCACCAAAAGTAAATTCTTCTTGAAAAACTTCTAATTTTTTTTCACTACTTAGATAAAAGTAAAACTATACATGTATGTTATCGACGAACTCGTAACGACCTGGGGAATCATAATGCCAGGTCAGTTTTACCATATATATGAAGTGAAAGCTGCACACCAAATTCAGAGAAATATGGACAAGCATAACTGCTTTATAATACATAAGGAATGAAAAATACAATTAGCCATATGAAAAATTGAAAATGTGACATTGCATAACTGCTGAGGATTATTTGAAAAAAAATAAATAAAAATATATATTTAGCTAATATATTAATCAATTCATTACTGCCCCATAACCAACTTCACGGTAATCTCTTATTTATGGGGTCCCTAATCAAATGTTGCCTCTATATGCAAATTAAAACCTGCTTGTGTGCAGGCAACATTTGGTTAGGGACCCCATAAATAAGAGATTACCGTGAAGTTGGTCATTGGGCAGTAATTAATTGATCAATACATTAGCTAAATATCTTTTTTTTTTTTTTTTTTTTTTTCTTTTTCAAATAATCTTCAGCAGTTATGCAATGTCACATTTTCATTTTTTTTCAATTTTTCATATGGCTATTTGTATTTTTTATTTCTTATGTATTATAAAGCAGTTATGCTTGTCCATTTTTCTCTGAATTTGGTGTGCAGCTTTCACTTTTATATAGATTGTGTATTTTTTGGCTAGCACCCTGTTCACATTTACAATGGTGTTCCAGCAGTCTTTTTTAATTGATATGCAGTTTTACCATATAGTGAATATGGTAAATATAAAAACCCCAAAAAACTAATGTGAAATTGCACCGCACTTGAATTTTTTATGACTATTTTCTATTATAATACGGGGCAGAATGAATGGTGTTGTTCAAAAGTACAACTTGTCCCGCAAAAAAACAAGCCGTCACAAGTTATGTCTCTGGGAAGAAGGGAAGGAAAAAAATTGAAAAATCTCCAGGGGGTGAAGAGGTTAATAACTTTTTAGCATTTTTATAGCTGTAGTAGAGAATTTGCTTGTTACCCCTGTGAGTAATGAAGGATTTCTATGTTGTAATAAATACTTTGTGCATTTTTCAGGAAATAGTAAAGTGCTGGTGAAGCCTCGGACTACACAAGAGGTTTCTAAGATCCTGAAGTAAGTGTTTCGATTTTTGGCTTTTCACATAGTTACCTGTTATTACACATTACTGCTTGTTTGTGCGTTGGGTTCAGTTCCCAGGATAAGTTTCTGGTGAGGTTTTGACGCTGCCTATTATCTGTGTCCAAACAACAACACAGCATCTTACAGTTTCAGCAAAGTAGATGGATCTATACAAGTCTCATACCCAGTGTGTGCCTCTGATGTCACAGTGTAGTGACCTGCGGTGTTTCAGATCTGCGTCCTGTCTGTTTGTATTCTGGATACAGAACGTTCTAGTGCAGATGTTCCCCATAGTAATGCATTAGATGCCGAAAATTTGGAATCTCACAAAAACGTACCGTATGTATTCCGCACATGACTATCAATAAAGTTTTGTCAAAGCCAAATTCAAAAAATTATCTAAAACAAATCAGCTTTATTTAAAACATATTATACACAAAAGATACAAAAATTGCAACGTCAAAAACTCTAAAAATACACCTTCAAAAACGCAGTGAAAAAGCACAAGTAATCTAATTTACTTAATAGGTGACGAAATGCTGCGGAAAATCTGCGTCATCAAAAACTCACCAAATTTTCATTGCGGTAACATAGCAATGTAGTCTTAAAAGGGGTTGTCCGGGTTAAAGTGATAAGTTTGTAGTCGCTATGTGACTGCAGATTTATGAATCCTCCCAGTGGACGCAACGTACGCTGAGAAGATTTGCCGATTTCTGACCTGTCAATGGCAGTCATCTGACTGCAATTGTGCGATATGCATGGTCCTGGCCAGAACCCGACTAGGGGGTACAGCCTTGCTCTATACAAATGTATAGAACAAAGTCGTGCCCACTGTACTGCCACGCAATGCAGCACCCACTAGTCGTGTTCTGACCGGTAACCCACATATCGCACAATTGCAGCCACATGACCGCCGCTCCCGGCTCAGGAGCCGGCAAATCCTCGCAGCTCACACTGCATCCGCTGGGAGGATTCATAAGTGCGCAGTCACATAGTGACTGCAGACTTATCAATGTAGCCCGGACATCCCCTTTAAAAAAAAAAAGTTTCAGAAAATGACAATAGTCTCTTCAGGGAGGAAATAGACAAATGCTTGTGCCACCTGTTGGAAGTAGCAATCCTAAAAGTCAAAAGTGACCCTCTAATGAGCCTTTTCATAAGACTTAGGATTTATGCCAGATCAGAACCTCAATTTGCAAAATTCAGAAAATGAAGTACACTGAAAAGTACACGATTAGGCCTAGTGGCCAGTGTGGGAATTGCAAGACTTCCTCTTGTCTTATCTGGAAGAAGGTTGGTGCTAGCGTGGATTTATACAACATGGTGTAGCTTTATGATGCCTCAGTTTCTAAAGTTCGCAGTAACAGTGGCATCTCACTGCCATATGAAAAAAAGATGTCTTTTATATTTATCTGTGACAGAGAGCGTACCTTGATGTCCGGACTGCTGGTCTCTTCAACACCATCCTAGGCATATATGAGGCTGCTGAGTTTGGGTCAGGAGTAGTGATGGGCGAACCCGAACTGTAAAGTTCGGGGTCCGTTCCGAACACACAGTGTTCGTATACGGTCCCAAACACAAGTTTTCCTGGGAAGCTTGTGTTACAGTTCGGGTCCAGTTCAGGTCCAATGGCTGTAAAAAAAAAAAAAAAGCACATTAGTAAAAAAAAAACATTATGATTATACTTACCGGTCCCGCAACACATCCTGCAGATCCGCTCAGCTTCATTCTCCTGGCCGCTTCTGCTTCCGGGTCCAATCATTAATTTGCAGTGGTATTCGCTGCGCTGCTTATCACTCCGCAGTTTTCGGCTGTGTTCGCGGTGACGTCATGGTTCACCCAAGTCCATGAGCCATGGACTCGATTGAACTTTGACTGTCACTGTGCGAGTCTCACATCAATATCACCCGGCACGGCGCATACTCTCCTGACAGGAGCGGGTCGGCTGCATGTATTTCCATGCAGCTGATGGGCTCCTGTCAGGAGAGTGTGCGTCGTGTCGGGTGATACCGATGCGAGACTCGCAGATGTCATACGCATACCTCAGCTGTGCACTCAAGTGAAGCCTCTGACAGCTCTCAGCTGAGTCTGCGTGAGCAGACCTGTGTTTTGACTCCTCGCACAGATGTAGCAGAGCGGAAGATGCTCACTCACCTGTGGACTACGTTGGAGTTTTTTTTAGGGGTAATAAAGATGGCGTCCTAAATATCTTCCGTTTTATTTCTAATAAAATATTTTTTTGTCTGTGTTGTTGTTTTATTTAACTGTTAAAATAACAGACAATCACAGACTCTGTCACAGAGTGGACATCTGTGATTGGATGCTGGAGTAACCTGAAACCAACCCATACATTCTAGCATAGAATTATATATATTAGAATATATGGGCAGATTCCAGGTTACTCCCACAGCCAATCACAGACACCCATTCTGCGTGACAGAGATTGGCTTTTGAGTCCCTCATACATATAGTAGTGTAAAAATAAATAAAAAAATTACATAGCGCTCTGCGGTATTTTTGATTCTCAGTGCAGATAAAGCGGACGGCTACGGGCTACCACCCCCATCTGTCTATCTTTACCTTGGCTGGCAATCAAAATACAGGGAAGCCCATTCATTTTTTTTAATTATTTAAAAAAATAATTAAAAACAAATGCTTGGGCTCCCGCCGTATTTTGATCGCCTGTCAGTTAAAACCAGCCACCCCTGGAAATGGCGCAATGTTTCTTAGCACCATTTTCAGGTTCTTTACCCGGCTCGTCTGGCGGCCCTGATGATGGTGGCACGCTGAGTGATAAAGGGGTAAATACCAGCTTTGTATTCTCAGCAGGTACTAAACCCGAAATTTATGGTGTCATGCCAAATTAGAGATGGCCACCATGAATTTCTAGTAAACAGTAAACAGAAAAACGCAACACATACAAAAATTTTTTTTATTAGAAATAAAACAAAAAAACATTAGAGACTTCATGTGTATTATAAAAAAATCCTCTGTCCGACGTAGTCCACAGGTACAGCAATGTCAGTTCTGCTTCATCTCTCTGTACAGACAAGCGTCTAAACAGAGCGAGAAGCAGGCTGACAGTGAAAGTTCAATCCATGGCTAAGCCATGGACTGGAATAAACCCTGACGTCACCACGAACACAGCCGAGGACTGCCAAGTGACGAGCAGTGCAGTGAATACTCCCGAAAGTTAATGATCGGACCTGGAAGCAAAAGCTGCCGGGAGACAGCGGCTGAGCGGGTCTGCAGGACGCGTCGTGGGACCTGTAAGTATAATGACAATGTTTATTATTAACTATATTCTTTATTTTACAGACCCCCTGCCCCATCCCATAACTGTAAAGTCCAAGTTCGGGGTTTGGACGCAAGTTCGCGTTATATCAGAACCCGAACGTGAACTTTACAAAAAGCTTGGGCGGGTCTCCCAAACACGAACATTGGGGGGGTTCGTCCATCACTAGTCAGGAGACCTGCGGCCACTCTGGACCCTGCAGACTGTGCTGAGACCGACAATGTCAGATGTGTGAAATCGGCCGTACCCAGCATTTCTTTTTATTTAAATCCAGTTAAAAGAAACTGGTCATGTTGAAAATGAGATCTGATCTGTGGGGCGGATGTTATAGAGCAGGAGGAGCTGGTCAGACTGATATATATTTTGGGGGGTAAAGTTTCAGTAAATTTTTATTTTAATTGAAATCTCTGGAATCTGTATGTATATGAATCCCGTGGGCGGTCCTACTGTGACTGACAGTCTTGTATGAATGTGCATGCAGATAGCTGTCAATCACTGATTAGGACCGCCCACTGGACTCCACAGATCAGACTGTATGTTCAATGTGACAGGTTCCCTTTAATTACAGCTGAACTACTGTATATGGTGTATAGGTTGGAGCTTTGTGTTTAGCACATATTGTACAACCAAAGATTTTACCGAACGTATGTGATGCAATGAAAGAAATAGCAAGTTTAGAATTGTAAGCAAAGCCTGATATGTATCTGTACTTCATTATCGTTGTATAGTATATGGAGTTTCCTTGGGATGAAAAAAGAAGAGGGAGGAGCGCTTTCTGAGCTTAGTAAATTAAAAATATATGAATCCAAAGGTAGAGGTGGTTCACACCTGGCAAAAAAAACCTCCAAAAACCCTATAGTAGATGCCCGCGGGTGCAGCCAGCCTGGTACACTGTAGGAATTTCCTTCGTGGGGAGTGTCGGCAGAAATGGATAAAGTGGTGGGGGGTGAAACAGAGGGTCTCCTGTTGGGCGTAATCTGAAAACACATATGTATATTAAAAAGTTTGTATTTTTATGTAAATTTAATCTCGCTTTGGATTACATCTCTCTTTAGAGAGAACAGGAGCACCCGCAATCTGTTTTTTTTTTTCTCCACCTTCTTATAGTATATTACTAATTATTATTCCTTTTTTTTGTATCTACAGGTATTGTAATGAAAGGGGCCTTGCTGTAACGCCTCAGGGAGGAAATACAAGTTTAGTTGGAGGCAGTGTCCCTGTATTTGATGAGATTCTCCTCTCCACTGCTCTCATGGATCAAGTGATCAGTTTTGATGATGTTTCCGGTAAGTGATTCCTTTCTGAACAGTCAGTTTGACTATCCCTAAAATAGGACTGTGATTTAGATCTGTTATCTTTCATTTTTAGAGATTTTGTTAGGTAAATTCTATTGTACGAAGTGGTTGTTACATACGTGATCTAATTGAATTAACGTTACACTTCACGTATTATTACCGTATTTTTCGAACTATAAGACGCACCCTGGTTTTAGACGAGGAAAATAGGAAAATAAAACTTTAGGCAAAAAAAGTGGTCATAACACACTGTTATGGGGCGAGGATCTGCTGCTGACACTGTTATGGGGGTAATGTCCCCAAATTCTCTACTAAGGTACCCCATCCTGGTAATGATCCTCCTGCCTTGTATATGATCCTGCTCATATACCCCCATCCTGCTCATATACCCCCATCCTGCTCATATACCCCCATCCTGCTCATATACCCCCATCCTGCTCATATACCCCCATCCTGCTCATATACCCCCATCCTGCTCATATACCCCCATCCTGCTCATATACCCCCATCCTGCTCATATACCCCCATCCTGCTCATATATCCCCATCCTGCTCATATACCCCCATCCTGCTCATATACCCCCATCCTGCTCATATACCCCCATCCTGCTCATATACCCCCATCCTGTTCATATACCCCCATCCTGTTCATATACCCCCATCCTGTTCATATACCCCCATCCTGTTCATATACCCCCATCCTGCTCATATACCCCCATCCTGCTCATATACCCCCATCCTGCTCATATACCCCCATCCTGCTCATATACCCCCATCCTGCTCATATACCCCCATCCTGCTCATATACCCCCATCCTGCTCATATACCCCCATCCTGCTCATATACCCCCATCCTGCTCATATACCCCCATCATATACCCCCATTCTGCTCATATACCCCCATCCTGCTCATATACCCCCATCCTGCTCATATACCCCCATCCTGCTCATATACCCCCATCCTGCTCATATACCCCCATCCTGCTCATATACCCCCATCCTGCTCATATACCCCCATCCTGCTCATATACCCCCATCCTGCTCATATACCCCCATCCTGCTCATATACCCCCATCCTGCTCATATACCCCCATCCTGCTCATATACCCCCATCCTGTTCATATACCCCCATCCTGTTCATATACCCCCATCCTGTTCATATACCCCCATCCTGTTCATATACCCCCATCCTGCTCATATACCCCCATCCTGCTCATATACCCCCATCCTGCTCATATACCCCCATCCTGCTCATATACCCCCATCCTGCTCATATACCCCCATCCTGCTCATATACCCCCATCCTGCTCATATACCCCCATCCTGTTCATATACCCCCATCCTGCTCATATACCCCCATCATATACCCCCATCCTGCTCATATACCCCCATCCTGCTCATATACCCCCATCCTGCTCATATGCCCCCATCCTGTTCATATACCCCCATCCTGTTCATATACCCCCATCCTGTTCATATACCCCCATCCTGTTCATATACCCCCATCCTGCTCATGTACCCCCATCCTGCTCATGTACCCCCATCCTGCTCCTGTACCCCCATCCTGCTCCTGTACCCCCATCCTGTTCCTGTACCCCCATCCTGTTCCTGTACCCCCATCCTGTTCCTGTACCCCCATCCTGTTCCTATACCCCCATCCTGTTCCTATACCCCCATCCATCCTGCTCATATAATCCCATCCTGTTCATATACCCCCCATCCATCCTGCTCATATACCATCCTGGTATATGGCCTGTATCCTATAGCACAGAGAAAAAAAAATGAAGTTTATACTCGCCTTTTCCTCACTCCCTGCAGCACCGATCATCTTCCTCTCTGCGCCACTGACCTGTGTGTGTGTGGAGCCGTTCCCCTGCAGCATCGCACAGATCAGCTAACCAGCACAGACAGGAAGACATCGCGTGCTGCAGGGGGACGGCTCCACACACTGGTTTGGGTGAGTACACTGATTCACTGCACCCTGCACTGATGATGACGCTCGGGGGGCAGTGAATACAGCCACACATGATCACTCCAGGCTGTAATTGCCAGGGGTGATCATGCAGACCGGCTCTGTACTATGCGCGCGTCCCCGCTTGTCCTCCCGCCCACCTGTCAGCGCTGGCTTCTGCGCTGAGAAATGGGCAGGAGGATGGGCGTGCATATGTAATGAGCGGGCCCACGTGGTCACGGCAGGCGCTGCTGCTGCCTGCTCGTGCCCCCGATGACCCGCTCCACCGCAGCACCCTCATTCCCGGCCGCAGCCCTATAGTCAGACCATAAGACGCACCCCCAACTTTCCCCCAACATTTGGGGGAAAAAAGTGCGTCTTATGGTCCGAAAAATACGGTACATCATGGAGTGCGTCAGGGACCTTAGAGCAGGCTCAGAAACAAAACCAGCTCCACATAGGGCAGATGCCGGCTGTATTATACAGCCGGCATTTGCCTCTAACAGCAGTGATCACTGACAGCAGCATATAAGCTCCACGATCCAGTTGGGGTTAGTTCGGAAGATCATCCCCCCACCCCCCATTGACGCCTTCACATAGAGCTGATGGATTTCTATAAAAGATGTGGGCTGGCTGAACGCCCCCCATGTCAGTCATGTGATCTCTACTGTGACAAACAGCAAAACTGCGGTAGTGCATATAATGCAGTATATATAGTACAAGTGATTGCAGGTTCAAGTGTAACAAAGTGAACATTAGAAGAAAAAAAAAAGTTTTACAAAATATATTAAAATTTGAAACCTTCTTTTTCCCCAGATAACAATAAAGAAATGTTAAAAAAAAATTACATATTTGGTATCCAGGAAAGTCCAATGTATCAAAATATAAAATAATGAAGCCGAGCGATACATTGTTTAGAGGGAAAAAATGACGTCAACATTGTTTTAGTTTTGGTTGCTGCAATCAAAACCTAGTATGTACCCCTAAATTGTAAAATAAAAACAGTAACTCACCATGCAAAAAACAAGCTTTCATACAGCTCCATTGATGGAAATCCCAAGAAGTTACGAGTCTTAGAAAATGGAGACACACAACGTTTTTTTTTTTATTTTCTTTGTTTGTTCTCCAAAATTCAGAATTATTAAGGGATTAAATTAGTAAAAAGAAAAACTGTACATGTTTGGTATTTCTGTAATCGTACTGAATTACACCACCATGTTTCCTGGTGATTTTTCCTGCACAATTAATGCCGTAAAAATAGAACGACAAAAATAGTGGAGGAATTGAGTTTTTTATTCACCGTTTCACCTAATGTGGATTTTTTTTTTATTTCTTTATTCCTTACTCTATATCGTAAAATAAATGGTGTCATTCAAAACCACAAACAAAAAAGTTATGACTATTTGAAAAAAGGAGAGTAAATAATGAAAATGCAAAATGTAATATTGGCTGCAGAGAGAAGGGGAGAGTAGAGCATTCTAGAGCGGGGCTGGCCGTCGCACACAGATCATAGTTTCTGAAGTGGGTAAAAGGCTCCTTGGTCACATAAGAAGGGCCCAGGAGTATGAATAAAAGCCGGTTGTGTTATGTGAAGATTTATGGAGCATTTGTCTTGTGTATTTATCTTTTAGGTGCCCTCGTGTGCCAGGCAGGCTGTGTTTTAGAGTCACTGAACCAATATCTAGGAGAACGGGGTTACACCATGCCATTAGACCTAGGAGCAAAGGGAAGCTGTCACATAGGGGGCAACCTGGCAACCAATGCTGGTGGCCTCAGACTTCTGCGATATGGATCCTTACGAGGGACAGTCTTGGGACTAGAAGCTGTAAGAGATTTTAAGAGGAGTTTCATACAGTAGGTACCTTACTCTTTTCTGTTTCTATATTCCTTGTCCTTTGTTACCTGTTGTCAGGTCCTTCCTGATGGAACTGTCCTTGACTGTCTCAACTCTCTGCGCAAAGACAACACGGGCTATGATCTGAAGCAGCTGTTCATTGGCTCAGAAGGAACTATAGGCATCATAACTGCTTTATCCATTTTGTGCCCACGCAAACCCAGCTCAGTAAATGTGGCTCTACTAGGTAAGGTGTTTGCTTCTATCAATTTACTGATCTTAGTCTAGAAATTTTTGATCAATTTAAATAGAACTGGGGTATCTGCAAAACACTGTTATCTGTGATCATGCCATGTCAAAGGAACATAACTACAGAACAAATGTAGGGAAAAAGCCATATACAAATCTGTCTGGAAGTGCACTGGCACGCTGCACTTCCAAGCTTATTTATATATGACTTCTACACTGATTTTCTCATAACTGGCTCATTGGATCTGGATCTATGTAAAAAAGTATCAATTCAATTGGGAGATAAGTGTCTATAGAGCTGTACTGCTATATCCTCATCTAAAAAACATCCTGAATAGTTCACTTTCACAAGAGACCAAGCCTGGAGTGAACAGGTTAAAAGAATTTAAAAACTTTTTCAAATTCCCTATTAGGGATTTCTGAACTTTATAAAGGCTGCAACTCCATTTACAAGACTCTACCCTGAAGGAACATTGGCGTTTCCACTTTTAGGACCCCAAGTTCACATTTATGTGAATCTTCTCCAAACTCCTATTCCCAAGTATTTTTCTTATCAGAAATCCATGTTGTGTAAATGAAGAGTTTGAGCTTCTTATTTTTCTGACATTTTGAAAAATGTCTTGTGGAGAATGGAAAAAATAAAAATGTCCTTTTGTTGAAGCGGCTCCAAACTAGGCACTGTCACGTGAAAAGGCTGCAAATAAAACTTCTCCAAAAACTATTTAAAACCTTTACAAGAAAATAAAGTCTCCCAAAAACTCCGTAGAAAAGGAGTGTCTCCTAATGCAGTTTCCACTAATTGTGTTCGACTGTTTCTAAAAAGCTCCGTATGAACAAAGATCACAGCTGATTATTTTGATTGGGACACTCAATGATTTGGTTATTGTCACAGGACCCTCTAACAAAAGGGATTGGTGAAAGTGGGCAACGTCTGCCTTCAACTTTAGCGAAACTTCACCTTTTTTTTGATAGGTAAAAGGGACCAGGTAATGATGCACTCTTGCATTTTGCCATGTTTTTTCATACACGTCAGGTTTTTTCTTATCTATGAGAAAATCTGATTGAGTTTCCTCAGTTATATCTGAGTTGTCGTCAGTGTTTTGTCTGATTATCAGTTTTTCCTGTATGTTAATAAAATGAAAATAAAAAAAATTCTCCACCTTCTATCTAACAGGCTGTGAAAATCGCAACACACACTTATGACATCTCAGTGCTGCATGATTTTTATTATTTTTTTCACTTTTTTTTTTTTTCAATAGTAGTATTATCATTACTACTATTATTATTATAGCGCTTTACAAGTGAAAAGGGGTGTACATAATAAAAACTAGTGCAATAATTATGAACAATACAAGGCACAGACAGGTACAGGAGGAGAGAGGACCCTGCCCGCGAGGGCTCACAGTCTACAAGGCATAGGTGAGGGTACAGTAGGTGAGTGTACAGTAGGTGAGGGCAGAGCTGGTTATGTAGCGGTATAGTGGACTGAGGGTTACTGCAGGTTGTAGGCTTGTCTGAAGAGGTGGGTCTTCAGCTTCCCTTTGAAGGTTCAAAAGAAGGAATAATCCTGCTCTACTAGGGTTTATCTTCATAATTCCAGTGGCGGTAGAAAAGCAACTTTGGTCCACATTGAAACACCAAGTATAGGGAGGTGCACGCTCTAAAAGTAGACAATGTCCAAGGAAATTCAAAGCAAGAAAAGAATGAGTGGCTTCACTCCCACATCCCTAAAAACTTGGATTTATTTCTGAGCAGGGTATGCATAAAACGAGCAGTGGCGAAGCCGGATGCGGGCTTGAGCACGAAACAGCCATAGTCCTGGGGAGCCCGCACCCGGCTTCGCCACTGCTAGTTTTATGAACACCCTTCTCAGAAATAAATCCAAGTTTGTACGGATGTGGGAGTGAAGCCGCTCGTTCCTTTCTTGCTTTGGATTCCCATTGAAGGTTTCCATGGTAGATGAGAGTCTAATGTGGTAGAAAGTTCCATAGTATGGGGGCGGAACTGGAGAAAGTTTTTACGCGATTTCATGGACCCATAGACTTGCATTGCCGGTATTGACCCAACATTCAGATCATGATCAGATATGGCTCTGCATTTTTGTGTGAAATGATCGTTTCACAAAACGTTAGACATTCGAACAGCCAAAAGGGTTATCCATGAAACACACTTGTATGAGAAGAACTGACGTGTGAATGAGGCCTAGGATTTTTGTTTTTTGTAAGTGGACCAGGCAAAGTAAAAAATTGACTACATTGTTGTATGTTTTTTGTTTTTTCACCGGCTTTATACTTTTAATCGGCTGTTCAAGTAATGGCTATCGTCATCTTCTCTAGGATGTGAAAATTTCAGTAATGTTCTGCAGGTATTTACACTGTGCAGAGATCACCTGGGAGAGATTCTGTCTGCTTGTGAGTTTATGGATTCGGAGTCTATGAGGATGGTACAAACACATCTGAAACTTATTAACCCTCTACCAGGTCAGTAATGGCAACTTAGTGACCAGTGGCGATACTGCTGTAAATGACATTGGATTGATGTTGGTATATTCTGACTGCAGATAACGCATTCTACGTATTAGTAGAAACCTCTGGCTCCTATGGAAAGCACGATGAAGAGAAACTCAATACATTTCTGGAGAAGGCAATAGACTCTGGATTTGTAACTTCAGGGACAGTAGCAACAGACCAGACTAAAATAATGGTACAGTAGTAATCTCATAGCATGTTATCTGTGGCATTAAAGGGGAAAATATATAATATTGTTTTTCATATGGATTAGTTATGGTTTATCCATATCGTGCTGCATGGTCTTGCATAAACAAAATTGCTACAATCCTGGTCCTTCACATCTCATTATAGGAACCAGAGGTAACGTGATAGAGTAAATGAGAATAATCTGGTTCCATATGAGTGTTTGAAGTGTAGTTAGGGTAGAGGGCTTAGCAGACATGGGTTCTTGGTGCTAAGGTGTCATGTTAATATGGATGTATAGTATATATAGTATAGTATTTGGAACTTATATTGTAGGGGAGCAGGGCTGCCACAAACCAGTGCTGGGTAGGACAGGCAGATGTAGGGAATATTATGTATAACTGTAGATGGGGAAGACCCCAAACTAAATCTGTGTGTTTACACTAGACATAAAGAGCCACACATACGTGGCCATAAACATATACCGTATTTTTCGCTTTATAAGATGCACCGGATTATAAGACGCACCCGAAATTTAGACATAAAGGTAAAAAAAAAGAAAAATGGGGTCCGTCTTATACTCCGGTGTTCTCTTACCGGAGGGGGGCAGCAGTGGTGGTGAAGCGGGGTCACAGGAGGCGGAGGTTGTGCTGGCAGGCGCGGCGGGTCCGTGGTGGCAGGCGCGGTGGCGTCCGTGGTGGCAGGAGCCGCGGGGTCCGTGGTGGCAGCAGGTGCGGTGGCATCCGTGGTGGCAGGAGCCGTGGGGTCCGTGGTGGCGTCCGTGGTGGCAGGAGCCGCGGGGTCCGTGGTGGCGGCAGCGGCGGCGGGTGAGTCGTGCAGCAGGCCGGTGCAGTGAGAGTGTCCGCGGTCCCGGTTCAAATGGTGGTTTAGTGGTGGCAGCGGCGGTGAGGGCTCTGTGGTGGCAGCGGCGGTGAGGGCTCTGTGATGGCAGCGGCGGTGAGGGCTCTGTGGTGGCAGCGGCGGTGAGGGCTCTGAGGTGGCGGCGACGGCTCTGTGGTGGCAGCGGCGGCGACGGCTCAGTGGTGGAGCAAACCGATTCAAGTGATGGCACCCGGAGCGGCGCATGCGCAGATGGATCTCATCCCAGGGCTCCATCTGCGCACGCGCTGAATCCCAGAGCAGCGCGTGCGCAGATGGAGCTCTTATCGGCGCCATCATTTGAAAGTTGGACCGTGGACAAACTGGGTAACTTGCTGCACAGCCGCCCGCCCCGCACGCACAGAGTGGCAGCCAGCACGCTGCCCGCCCACCCTGCGTGCAAGCGGCAGGGTACCTGTGCTTGCGTGCGGGCGGCAGCCAGGTGCCTGTGTGAGGGCGGCTGCCGCCGGCACACAGCACCCGGCTGCCGCCGGCACACAGCACCCGGCTGCCGCCGGCACACAGCACCCGGCTGCCGCCGGCACACAGCACCCGGCTGCCGCCGGCACACAGCCACGGGTACCCGGCTGCCACTGCACGCAAGCACAGGTACCCGGCTGCCACTGCACGCAAGCACAGGTACCCGGCCGCACAGACAGGACCCCCAGGTACCGCTATATTCGGATTATAAGACGCACCCCCCATTTTCCTCCCAAATTTTTGGGAGGAAAAGTGCGTCTTATAAAGCGAAAAATACGGTAATTGTATCCATATCAGACAGCAAGCACCGAAAGCAGTCCACTACTGTGATATTGATAACCCATTCATAGTATGGGGTCATCAATATCAGACCGATGGGGGTCTTACACCAGACACCCCTCATTGATCAGCTATTATCAATGCCACTGGATGGGGCAAGTTTACACTATGTATGGAGATTAACAGCAAACATCTGTTCAATATGTAGTGGTCGTTGCCAAGTGTATGGAGATGTGCTGTGCATCCGACTGCCGTTGGAGGTGACAGATGCAGGTATTGTTTGGTATTGGAACCACGGTGGGATATGCTGGTGCTATATAACTAGTGGTAAAGAGTTGGTGTTACTGTAAAGCTGATAATGTTGAAGCATCACTGCTTTGTCCATCTCAATTAATACAAAGATTAATTTAAAAATAAGATAAATAAATGACTCTCTCGCTTTTTTTCTCACTCCATACTTCACTTATTCCTCCTTGCACAGTCCCTCTGGGCCCTCCGGGAACGTATCACAGAGGCTCTAGCCCACGATGGTTATGTCTTCAAGTATGACCTATCAATGCCTGTAGAGAAACTGTATACTCTTGTTGAAGAAACCAGGGCTCGTGTGGGGTCCTCTGCTCAGTCTGTAATTGGATATGGACATTTAGGTGAGAGACCTCGTTGCAGTACTTCTCAGGGTGACACAAATTTATCATTATGCCCTTATGAATTTGTATAGTGCTGTACGTTTTATCCATGAAAGGCTTGTTTCTCAGAATGGGTAATTATTTTGGGTGTCGCTGCATCACTCTTCTCACAGAATAGGAAAATATGGCATTAATGGCCCATGGTCCACTACACAGGAGTCAGCAGCGGCCATACTGGGTCTTTGTGTGTTGACAATGGATGGGAGATAATTCAACATCTGTTATTCTTGGTGGGATTTGGTAACTGCGTCAAATCTTTAAGTTAAAGGGGTTTTATAATTTGTAGTAAAATTTGCCATCCGTATAGATATGTGATAAAATTTTCATATGTTTGTTCTACAGGTGATGGAAACTTGCATTTAAACATTACCGCAAAGTCGCACACCGATGCCTTATTGTCAGCACTGGAGCCTTTTGTGTATGAATGGACCTCTAAACACAATGGCAGTATCAGTGCTGAGCATGGACTGGGATTCAAAAAGAGGGAACATATTTATTACAGCAAGTCCAGAGGAGCGGTGCACATCATGCAGCAGCTTAAGCAAATGCTGGATCCAAAAGGCATTATGAACCCATACAAGACTATCCCCCCAGCTGACTGATCAAACCCCCCGCATTTACATGATCACTGAACTTGTTAGCAGGTATAATGAAATTGGCGGTTTCCTAATCTTTCAATCTATTTGTATAATGTATAAATTTAATTTTTGTACATGACGTATATAGAAAGCTTGAATAACTATTTTGACGGGATTATGTCATTGTTGACTATAGCACATAGACACTAGCTTTAACTGAAAAGGGACATGAAATGAGATTGCTGCCATAACCACAGACAGAATAAAATACTGAAAGATTCCCTCATTACTACAAATTGTGATCAATTTTAAATAGAGCTCTGCATGGGGGTCCCCTGAGTCCTACTGCCCCCTTCACGACCAAACTAAGTTAGTGGATTCACTATACAATAATTTTATTAAGATTTTTCATAAAGACTTCTATGTTATTCTATCAAGCAGTAAAGAAAAAATGAAGAGCCTGTAAAACCCTGCACAAGCACGTTGGTTTCCACGTGTGGAGGAGGCTCAGGAGCTGAGCTTGGTCCACATGCGTGCGAGGAGGAGACTCAGGAGCTGAGCTTGGTCCATATGCGTGCCTGGAGGAGGCTCAGGAATTGCTTGGTCCACATGCATGAATGGAGAAGGCTCGAGAGCTGAGCTTGGTCCACATGTGTGGACGGAGGAGGCTTGGGAGCTGAGCTTGGTCCACATGCGTGAATGGAGGAGGCTCAGGAGCTGAGCTTGGTCCACATGTGTGGACGGAGGAGGCTTGGGAGCTGAGCTTGGTCCACATGCATGAATGGAGAGGGCTCGAGAGCTGAGCTTGGTCCACATGTGTGGACGGAGGAGGCTCGGGAGCTGAGCTTGGTCCACATGCATGAATGGAGAAGGCTCGAGAGCTGAGCTTGGTCCACATGTGTGGACGGAGGAGGCTTGGGAGCTGAGCTTGGTCCACATGCGTGAATGGAGGAGGCTCGGGAGCTGAGCTTTTGGTCCACATGCGTGCGTAGAAGGAGGCTCAGGAGCTGAGCTTGGTCCACATGCGTGCCTGGAGGAGTCTCAGGAGCTGAGCTTGGTCCACATGCGTGCCTGGAGGAGGCTCAGGAATTGCTTGTTCCATATGCATGCATGGAGAAGGCTCGGGATCTGAGATTGATCCACATGCGTGGACGGAGGAGGCTCGGGAGCTGAGCTTGGTCCACATGCATAGACGGAGGAGGCTCGGGAGCTGAGCTTGGTCCACATGCATAGACGGAGGAGGCTCGGGAGCTGAGCTTGGTCCACATACGTGAATGGAGGAGGCTCTGGAGCTGAGCTTGGTCCACGTGCGTGCCTGGAGAAGGCTCAGGAATTGCTTGGTCCACATGCATGCATGGAGAAGGCTCGGGAGCTGAGCTTGGTCCACATGCGTGGACGGAGGAGGCTCGGGAGCTGAGCTTGGTCCACATGCGTGGACGGAGGAGGCTCGGGAGCTAAGCTTGGTCCACATGTGTGGACGGAGGAGGCTCGGGAGCTGAGCTTGGTCCACATGCGTGGACGGAGGAGGCTCGGGAGCTCAGCTTGGTCCACATGCGTGGATGAAGGAGGCTCGGGAGCTGAGCTTGGTCCACATGTGTGCCTGGAGGAGGCTCAGGAGCTGAGCTTGATCCACATGCATGCCTGGAGGAGTCTCAGGAGCTGATCTTGGTCCATGTGCGTGCCTGGAGGAGGCTCAGGAATTGCTTGGTCCACATGCATGCATGGAGAAGGCTCATGAGCTGAGCTTGGTCCATGTGCGTGCCTGGAGGAGGCTCAGGAATTGCTTGGTCCACATGCATGCATAGAGAAGGCTCGGGAACTGAGATTGGTCCACATGCGTGGACGGAGGATGCTCGGGAGCTGAGCTTGGTCCACATGCGTGGATAGAGGAGGCTCAGGAGCAGAGCTTTGTCCAAATGCATGCATGGAGGAGGCTTGCGAGCTGAGCTTGGTCCACATGCGTGGATGAAGGAGGCCCGGGAGCTGAGCTTGGTGAATATGTAACAGGTGCCAGCCGTGTTGCAAACCTGGCATCTACCTGTAACTGCAGGGAAGAAAGCATACTTAGATCAATGCTGTTCAACCATTTAGATGCCTGATGGTTTATCATGGCATCAGGGCACATGCAAAAGCCCCATGGCTGCTGGCTTACACTATACTCGTATACTGCAATTCAAAGGTTTGCAGTGTAAATTCCCCAAAACGGAATAACAAATACAGTGAGAAATAAAAGGAAAAAAAAGTTTTTAAAAAATAAAAAAAATTATAAAAATTAAAATCACCCCATTTTGCCCTGTAAAACTAAAGAAATAAAAATAAAAAAATTTCTATAGCATCTGTATGTCAGATATATTAAAATATTAAATTAAGCTGAACTCTGTTGAGAAGAAAAAAGTTGTGTACGATACCTTCCTAAAAAAAATCCAATAAAAAGTGATCAAATGGTTATCTGTAGCCCAAATTGTTATAAAACCATCAGCTCACCACAAAAAAAAACCCCAAGAGCTCACAAAACTTAATCGATAGAAAAAAAAAATTGATTCTCAGAAAAATGGCGGCACAAACGTTTTTTTTTTTTTTTTTTTTTTTTTACAAACTCTTCCATGTAGTTTTTCTTTGTCGCTCCTAATTGGGAGACCCAGACAATTGGGTGTATAGCTACTGCCTCCGGAGGCCACACAAAGTACTACACTTAAAAGTGTAAGGCCCCTCCCCTTCTGGCTATACACCCCCCCGTGGGATCACGGGCTCCTCAGTTTTATGCTTTGTGCGAAGGAGGCCAGACATCCACGCATAGCTCCACTGTTTAGTCAGCAGCAGCTGCTGACTATGTCGGATGGAAGAAAAGAGGGCCCATACGAGGGCCCCCAGCATGCTCCCTTCTCACCCCACTTTCTGTCGGCGGTGTTTGTTAAGGTTGAGGTACCCATTGCGGGTACGGAGGCTGGAGCCCACATGCTGATTACTTCCCCATCCCCATTAGGGCTCTGGGTGAAGTGGGACTTTACCGGTCTCCGGGCACTGAGGCCGTGCTCCATCCACAGCCCCTGGAGGATCTGCTGGATACGGAGCGGAGTTTCCTCAGGGACAGGACCCTGCTCCATCAAGGTACTCCGTGTCCCCGTGCTTATCGCACGCACACTGCAGCATTGCTGGGTGTGTTAGTGCGCCGGGGTAAACAGCGCTGCTGCGCTTGTGCCGTTACTCACTACAGCTCTGCTGAGTGAGGTGACTTAGTACGATCGGCCGATCCGGTCGCGGGGGTCAGTTTTTACTGCGTCGCGGCTGGGATTTGTGGTGCGCCGGGGACTTCCGCGCTGGCCGTGCATATATGACGGCCGCGCTAGATTACTACAGTCCCCGGCTTTTGCGGCCTAGTTCGTATCGTTCCCGCCCCCAGACCTGCCAGTCAGGAGGAGGGCGGGACGCTGTACAGACCAGCAGCGCTAAGAGCTGGAGTCTGTTTTTACATACTCCAGCCCTCACACTAGGCACAGTGGGACGCAGTTTCCCGCACTTTTGTTTGTGACGCCCACGGTCCGCCCCTCTTCACAGGACGCCGGCAGCCATTCCTGCCTGCACGCTGAGCTGCAGAGGGGAGACGGGGAGACTCAGACAAGGGATTCTACGACCTCACACCCGCTTTCAGCGGGCGGTAAGCAGCCCTCAAGGGCTCTCCCCCACTTGTGCCATAGTGTACTTTGTATTTGTGCTGGCAATACTTTGCACTGTACAGTCGCTGGTGATTTTCTGCTATATACCCTCCTTAGATTTCTCAAGGAGACAACAGCATGTCGTCCGCAAAAAGCAAAAGTGCCAAGGCACAGACTTTATATGCTGCTTGTACCGCATGTGGGGCTACTCTACCGGCAGGTTCCACTGACCCCCATTGTGTGCAGTGCTCGGCCCCTGTGGCAATTGCTCAGCCGGTGCCGCTGCTAGAGGTGACCCAGGGAGAACCACCTGTGAATGCTGTCCAGGTGACAGGGACGGAGTTTGCAGCTTTAGACTATGTCTAAAATTCTTGAAACATTGCAGTCTAGACCAGTAACTCAGACCATGGGCACTGTTGATTCATTGCCACCTTGTCCCCCTCAGCTGGACCACTTCCTAGCTCCGGGGGTGTCACATGCACCCCAGGGTGACGGCTCTGACTCGGACGACAGTCCCAGACAACCTAAGCGGGCTCGCTATGAGCGACCCTCAACCTCATCACACTGGTCAGGGTCCCAGCGGGACGACTCTCTGTGTGATGAGGCGGATGTAACTGATCAGGAGTCTGATGCTGGGGCCGCTCTCAATCTAGATACCCCGGATGGTGACGCCATAGTGAATGATCTTATAGCGTCCATCAATAAGATGTTAGATATTTCTCCACCAGCTCCTCCTGCGGAGGAGGCAGCTTCACAGCAGGAGAAATTCCATTTCAGGTATCCCAAGCGTAAATTAAGCACTTTTCTGGACCACTCTGACTTTAGAGACGCAATCCAGAAACACCACGCTTATCCAGATAAGCGTTTTTCCAAACGGCTTAAAGATACACGCTATCCTTTTCCCCCTGGCGTGGTCAAGGGCTGGACACAGTGTCCCAAGGTGGACCCTCCAATCTCCAGGCTTGCAGCCAGATCTCTAGTTGCAGTGGAAGATGGGGCGGCACTTAAAGATGCCATTGACAGACAGATGGAGCTCTGGTTAAAATCCATCTATGAAGCGATTGGAGCGTCGTTGGCGCCAGCATTCGCAGCCGTATGGGCACTCCAGGCTATTTCAGCTGGGCTTACACAGGTCGACACGGTCACACGTACATCTGCTCCGCAGGTGGCACCCTTGACCTCTCAAATGTCTGCATTCGCGTCTTACGCGATTAATGCTGTCCTAGACTCTACGAGCCGTACGGCGGTGGCGTCAGCCAACTCTGTGGTTTTACGCAGAGCCCTGTGGTTGAGAGAATGGAAGGCAGATTCTTCTTCCAAGAAGTGCTTAACCAGTTTGCCTTTTTCTCGTGACCGATTGTTTGGTGAGCGTTTGGATGAAATCATTAAACACTCCAAGGGTAAGGATTCATCCTTACCTCAGCCCAGACAAAACAAACCCCAACAGAGGAGGGGACAGTCTGGTTTTCGGTCCTTTCGAGGCTCAGGCAGGTCCCAATTCTACTCGTCCAAAAGGACTCAAAAGGTTCAGAGGGGCTCAGATTCTTGGCGGACTCAATCACGCCCAAAAAAGCCAGCCGGAAGAACCGTTACCAAGACGGCTTCCTCATGACTCTCAGCCTCCTCTCTCCGCATCCTTGGTCGGTGGCAGGCTCTCCCGCTTTGGCGACATTTGGCTGTCACAGGTCAAAGACCGTTGGGTGAGAGACATTCTGTCTCACGGGTACAGGATAGAGTTCAGCTCTCGTCCTCCAACTCGCTTCTTCAGAACTTCTCCACCGCCCGACCGAGCCGATGCTCTGCTACAAGCGGTGTCCGCTCTAAAGGCGGAAGGAGTGGTGACTTCTGTTCCTCTTCAGGAACAAGGTCACGGTTTTTACTCCAATTTGTTTGTGGTGCCAAAGAAAGACGGGTCGTTCCGTCCCGTCCTGGATCTAAAGCTGCTCAACAAACACGTAAAAACCAGGAGGTTCCGGATGGAATCTCTCCGCTCCGTTATCGCCTCAATGTCTCAAGGAGATTTCCTAGCATCAATAGACATCAAGGATGCTTATCTCCACGTGCCAATGGCGCCAGAGCATCAGCGTTTTCTACGCTTCGTTATAGGAAGCGAACACCTGCAGTTCGTAGCTCTACCTTTCGGGCTGGCGACAGCCCCTCGGGTCTTCACCAAGGTCATGGCAGCAGTAGTAGCAGTCCTGCACTCGCAAGGTCACTCCGTGATCCCGTATTTGGACGATCTACTTATCAAGGCACCCTCTCAAGAGGCATGCCAACACAGCCTGAACGTGGCACTGAAGACTCTCCAGAGTTTCGGGTGGATTATCAACTTTTCAAAGTCAAATCTAACCCCGACCCAATCACTAACATATCTTGGCATGGAGTTTCATACTCTCTCAGCGATAGTGAAACTTCCACTGGACAAACAGTGCTCGCTTCAGATAGGGGTGCAATCTCTCCTTCAGGGCCAGTCGCACCCCTTGAGACGCCTCATGCACTTCCTAGGGAAGATGGTAGCAGCAATGGAAGCAGTTCCTTTTGCGCAGTTTCATCTGCGTCCACTACAATGGGACATTCTCCGCCAATGGGACGGGAAGTCGACGTCCCTCGACAGGGAGGTCTCCCTCTCTCAGGCAGCCAAGGAATCTCTCCGGTGGTGGCTTCTTCCCACCTCATTGTCAAAAGGAAAGTCGTTCCTACCCCCATCCTGGGCGGTGGTCACGACAGATGCGAGTCTATCAGGGTGGGGAGCAGTGTTTCTCCACCACAGGGCTCAAGGTACGTGGACTCGGAAAGAGTCCACCCTTCAGATCAATGTTCTGGAGATCAGAGCAGTCTATCTTGCCCTACAAGCCTTCCAACAGTGGCTGGAAGGCAAGCAGATCCGAATTCAGTCGGACAACTCCACAGCGGTGGCATACATCAACCACCAAGGGGGAACACGCAGTCGGCAAGCCTTCCAGGAAGTCCGGCGGATTCTGACGTGGGTGGAAGACACGGCATCCACCATATCCGCAGTTCACATCCCAGGCGTAGAAAACTGGGAAGCAGACTTTCTCAGTCGCCAGGGCATGGACGCAGGGGAATGGTCTCTTCACCCGGACGTGTTTAAGGAGATCTGTCGCCGCTGGGGGATGCCGGACGTCGACCTGATGGCGTCACGGCACAACAACAAGGTCCCGGTTTTCATGGCACGGTCTCACGATCACCGAGCTCTGGCGGCAGACGCCTTAGTTCAAGATTGGTCGCAGTTCCGGCTACCGTATGTGTTCCCACCTCTGGCATTGTTGCCCAGAGTGCTCCGAAAAATCAGGTCCGACTGCCGCCGCGCCATTCTCGTCGCTCCAGACTGGCCAAGGAGGTCGTGGTACCCGGATCTGTGGCACCTCACGGTAGGCCATCCGTGGGCACTACCAGACCGTCCAGACTTGCTGTCTCAAGGGCCGTTTTTCCATCTGAATTCTGCGGCCCTGAACCTGACTGTGTGGCCATTGAGTCCTGGATCCTAGCGGCCTCAGGTTTATCTCATGAAGTGGTTGCCACCATGAGACAGGCTAGGAAGCCATCCTCCGCCAAGATCTACCACAGGACGTGGAGGATATTCCTATCTTGGTGCTCTGCTCAGGGAGTTTCTCCCTGGCCTTTTGCATTGCCTACTTTTCTTTCCTTCCTGCAGTCTGGGTTGGAAAAAGGTTTGTCGCTTGGCTCCCTTAAGGGTCAAGTCTCCGCGCTATCCGTATTTTTTCAGAAACGCCTGGCGCGACTTCCTCAGGTACGCACGTTCCTGCAAGGGGTTTGTCATATCGTCCCCCCTTACAAGCGGCCGTTGGAGCCCTGGGACCTGAACAAGGTTTTAATTGCTCTCCAGAAGCCGCCTTTCGAGCCTATGAAGGAGGTTTCCCTTTCTCGTCTTTCACAGAAAGTGGCCTTTCTAGTGGCGGTCACGTCTCTTCGGAGAGTGTCCGAGCTGGCGGCGTTATCATGCAGATCTCCATTCCTGGTGTTTCACCAGGACAAGGTAGTTCTGCGTCCAATTCCTGAATTTCTTCCCAAGGTGGTATCTTCCTTTCATCTCAATCAAGATATCACTTTACCGTCTTTGTGTCCGCATCCAGTTCACCAATTTGAAAAAGGTTTGCATTTATTGGATCTGGTGAGAGCACTCAGGATCTACATTTCCCGCACGGCGCCTCTGCGCCGCTCGGATGCACTCTTTGTCCTTGTCGCTGGTCAGCGTAAAGGGTCGCAAGCTTCCAAATCCACCCTTGCGCGTTGGATCAAGGAACCAATTCTTCACACCTACCGTTCTGCTGGGCTTCCGATTCCATCAGGACTGAAGGCCCATTCTACCAGAGCCGTGGGTGCGTCCTGGGCATTACGGCACCAGGCTACGGCTCAGCAGGTGTGCCAGGCGGCTACCTGGTCGAGTCTGCACACTTTTACCAAGCATTATCAGGTGCATACCTACGCTTCGGCGGATGCCGGCCTAGGTAGACAAGTCCTTCAGGCGGCGGTGGCTCACCTGTAGGAAAGGGCTGTTTGACGGCCCTATCACGAGGTATTCTTTTACCCACCCAGGGACTGCTTTTGGACGTCCCAATTGTCTGGGTCTCCCAATTAGGAGCGACAAAGAAGAAGGGAATTTTGTTTACTTACCGTAAATTCCTTTTCTTCTAGCTCCAATTGGGAGACCCAGCACCCGCCCTGTTTTTCTTAGGAAGTTTGTTTTTTTTTTTTTTCGGGTGCACATGTTGTTCATGTTGAACAGTTCAGTTCTCCGAGGTTGTTTCTCGGGTTGAATTTGTATTTAAAACAGTTATTGGCTTTCCTCCTTCTTGCTTTTGCACTAAAACTGAGGAGCCCGTGATCCCACGGGGGGGTGTATAGCCAGAAGGGGAGGGGCCTTACACTTTTAAGTGTAGTACTTTGTGTGGCCTCCGGAGGCAGTAGCTATACACCCAATTGTCTGGGTCTCCCAATTGGAGCTAGAAGAAAAGGAATTTACGGTAAGTAAACAAAATTCCCTTCTTTCCATACGATGAATGCTGTAAAAACAGATCTTTAAAAAAACAGGAGTGGAATTGTATTTTTACTTTTTTAATTTTTTTTTTTTTTACTGTGAATTGAATATCCTGAAAAAAAATCAGCAAAACTGATGAATTCTAATTTTCTAAATATTTAATTTTCATTCCCTAATGGTACTTTTCTAAAAAGCTGGTAATAAAGGTAATAAAAGAATTCTATTTGGAACTGTAAGGCTGAGTTAATACTAGAGATGAGCGAACCGGTCCCGGTTCGGCTCGAGGCGGTTCGCCGAACGGGGGGTCTGGCTCGAGTTCGGCTCGTCGAACGTTCGACGAACCGAACTCGAGCCCATAGGAAACAATGGCAGGCAATCACAAACACAGTAAAACACCTAGAAAACACCCTCAAAGGTGTCCAAAAGGTGACAAACAACTCACAACACAACACAAACACATGGGAAAGTGACAAGGACATGTACTCATGCGAAAACAAAACAGCTGGACAAGGAAAAAGAGGAGGACACACAGATATAGGCATGGCACGCCCTTCTAAAGTCATGTAAAACACCGCAAGGTGACTCCAAGCGGAGTCTCCCTTTTTTCCAAAAATTGGGCCCCACACACCCACCCCTTCAGTGGCAGCAGTTGTGCCCCAGTTGTACACTTCACAGCTAGATTTGCATCAAGCACATTCAAAAATACGCCATTCTTATCCGTCCCCAGGATGACACCGGGGTAGGTAGCAAAGTCTTTCCTGATCCCAGCTCTGTTCATCTTGGCTTCTTTTAAAAACACAGCAAGCAAGGGTTACTCCAAGCGGAGTCTCCCTTTTTTCCAAAAATTGGGCCCCACACACACCCACCCCTTCAGTGGCAGCAGTTGTGCCCCAGTTGTACACTTCACAGCTAGATTTGCATCAAGCACATTCAAAAATACGCTATTCTTAACCGTCCCCAGGATGACACCGGGGTAGGTAGCAAAGTCTTTCCTGATCCCAGCTCTGTTCATCTTGGCTTCTTTTAAAAACACAGCAAGCAAGGGTTACTCCAAGCGGAGTCTCCCTTTTTTCCAAAAATTGGGCCACACAGACACCCACCCCATCAGTGGCAGCACTTGGGCCCTAGTTGCAAACAGGATGTTTTGATTTGCATCAAGCACATTCAAAAATACGCTATTCTTAGCCGTCCACAGGATGACACCGGGGTAGGTAGCAAAGTCTTTCCTGATCCCAGCTCTGTTCATCTTGGCTTCTTTTAAAAACACAGCAAGCAAGGGTTACTCCAAGCGGAGTCTCCCTTTTTTCCAAAAATTGGGCCACACAGACACCCACCCCATCAGTGGCAGCACTTGGGCCCTAGTTGCAAACAGGATGTTTTGATTTGCATCAAGCACATTCAAAAATACGCTATTCTTAGCCGTCCCCAGGATGACACTGGGGTAGGTAGCAAAGTCTTTGCTGACCCATGACTTGTTCATCTTGGCTTCTTTTAAAAACAATGTAAGCAAGGGTTACTCCAAGCGGAGTCTCCCCTTTTTTCCAAAAATTGGGCCCCACACACACCCACCCATTCAGTGGCAGCAGTTGTGCCCCAGTTGTACACTTCACAGCTAGATTTGCATCAAGCACATTCAAAAATACGCCATTCTTATCCGTCCCCAGGATGACACCGGGGTAGGTAGCAAAGTCTTTCCTGATCCCAGCTCTGTTCATCTTGGCTTCTTTTAAAAACACAGCAAGCAAGGGTTACTCCAAGCGGAGTCTCCCTTTTTTCCAAAAATTGGGCCACACAGACACCCACCACATCAGTGGCAGCACTTGGGCCCTAGTTGCAAACAGGATGTTTTGATTTGCATCAAGCACATTCAAAAATACGCTATTCTTAGCCGTCCCCAGGATGACACCGGGGTAGGTAGCAAAGTCTTTGCTGACCCATGACTTGTTCATCTTGGCTTCTTTTAAAAACAATGTAAGCAAGGGTTACTCCAAGCGGAGTCTCCCTTTTTTCCAAAAATTGGGCCACACAGACACCCACCCCATCAGTGGCAGCACTTGGGCCCTAGTTGCAAACAGGATGTTTTGATTTGCATCAAGCACATTCAAAAATACGCTATTCTTAGCCGTCCCCAGGATGACACCGGGGTAGGTAGCAAAGTCTTTCCTGATCCCAGCTCTGTTCATCTTGGCTTCTTTTAAAAACACAGCAAGCAAGGGTTACTCCAAGCGGAGTCTCCCTTTTTTCCAAAAATTGGGCCACACAGACACCCACCCCATCAGTGGCAGCACTTGGGCCCTAGTTGCAAACAGGATGTTTTGATTTGCATCAAGCACATTCAAAAATACGCTATTCTTAGCCGTCCCCAGGATGACACCGGGGTAGGTAGCAAAGTCTTTCCTGATCCCAGCTCTGTTCATCTTGGCTTCTTTTAAAAACACAGCAAGCAAGGGTTACTCCAAGCGGAGTCTCCCTTTTTTCCAAAAATTGGGCCACACAGACACCCACCCCATCAGTGGCAGCACTTGGGCCCTAGTTGCAAACAGGATGTTTTGATTTGCATCAAGCACATTCAAAAATACGCTATTCTTAGCCGTCCCCAGGATGACACCGGGGTAGGTAGCAAAGTCTTTCCTGATCCCAGCTCTGTTCATCTTGGCTTCTTTTAAAAACACAGCAAGCAAGGGTTACTCCAAGCGGAGTCTCCCTTTTTTCCAAAAATTGGGCCACACAGACACCCACCCCATCAGTGGCAGCACTTGGGCCCTAGTTGCAAACAGGATGTTTTGATTTGCATCAAGCACATTCAAAAATACGCTATTCTTAGCCGTCCACAGGATGACACCGGGGTAGGTAGCAAAGTCTTTCCTGATCCCAGCTCTGTTCATCTTGGCTTCTTTTAAAAACACAGCAAGCAAGGGTTACTCCAAGCGGAGTCTCCCTTTTTTCCAAAAATTGGGCCACACAGACACCCACCCCATCAGTGGCAGCACTTGGGCCCTAGTTGCAAACAGGATGTTTTGATTTGCATCAAGCACATTCAAAAATACGCTATTCTTAGCCGTCCCCAGGATGACACCGGGGTAGGTAGCAAAGTCTTTCCTGATCCCAGCTCTGTTCATCTTGGCTTCTTTTAAAAACACAGCAAGCAAGGGTTACTCCAAGCGGAGTCTCCCTTTTTTCCAAAAATTGGGCCACACAGACACCCACCCCATCAGTGGCAGCACTTGGGCCCTAGTTGCAAACAGGATGTTTTGATTTGCATCAAGCACATTCAAAAATACGCTATTCTTAGCCGTCCCCAGGATGACACCGGGGTAGGTAGCAAAGTCTTTCCTGATCCCAGCTCTGTTCATCTTGGCTTCTTTTAAAAACACAGCAAGCAAGGGTTACTCCAAGCGGAGTCTCCCTTTTTTCCAAAAATTGGGCCACACAGACACCCACCCCATCAGTGGCAGCACTTGGGCCCTAGTTGCAAACAGGATGTTTTGATTTGCATCAAGCACATTCAAAAATACGCTATTCTTAGCCGTCCCCAGGATGACACTGGGGTAGGTAGCAAAGTCTTTGCTGACCCATGACTTGTTCATCTTGGCTTCTTTTAAAAACAATGTAAGCAAGGGTTACTCCAAGCGGAGTCTCCCCTTTTTTCCAAAAATTGGGCCCCACACACACCCACCCATTCAGTGGCAGCAGTTGTGCCCCAGTTGTACACTTCACAGCTAGATTTGCATCAAGCACATTCAAAAATACGCCATTCTTATCCGTCCCCAGGATGACACCGGGGTAGGTAGCAAAGTCTTTCCTGATCCCAGCTCTGTTCATCTTGGCTTCTTTTAAAAACACAGCAAGCAAGGGTTACTCCAAGCGGAGTCTCCCTTTTTTCCAAAAATTGGGCCACACAGACACCCACCACATCAGTGGCAGCACTTGGGCCCTAGTTGCAAACAGGATGTTTTGATTTGCATCAAGCACATTCAAAAATACGCTATTCTTAGCCGTCCCCAGGATGACACCGGGGTAGGTAGCAAAGTCTTTGCTGACCCATGACTTGTTCATCTTGGCTTCTTTTAAAAACAATGTAAGCAAGGGTTACTCCAAGCGGAGTCTCCCTTTTTTCCAAAAATTGGGCCACACAGACACCCACCCCATCAGTGGCAGCACTTGGGCCCTAGTTGCAAACAGGATGTTTTGATTTGCATCAAGCACATTCAAAAATACGCTATTCTTAGCCGTCCCCAGGATGACACCGGGGTAGGTAGCAAAGTCTTTCCTGATCCCAGCTCTGTTCATCTTGGCTTCTTTTAAAAACACAGCAAGCAAGGGTTACTCCAAGCGGAGTCTCCCTTTTTTCCAAAAATTGGGCCACACAGACACCCACCCCATCAGTGGCAGCACTTGGGCCCTAGTTGCAAACAGGATGTTTTGATTTGCATCAAGCACATTCCAAATCCACAAGCATTTACTCTCCCCAGGATGACACAGGGGTAGTAAATTCCTTCTGGATCCATGACTTGTTCATTTTGATGAACGTCAGTCTGTCCACATTGTCACTGGACAGACGCGTGCGCTTATCTGTCAGCACACACCCAGCAGCACTGAATACACGTTCAGAGACAACGCTGGCAGCTGGACACGACAAAATCTCCAAGGCGTAAGTTGCGAGCTCTGGCCATTTTTGTAGGTTTGAAGCCCAAAAGGAGCAAGGCTCCAGTTGCACAGTCATGGCATCGATGTTCATTTGGAGATACTCCTGTATCATCCTCTCCAGCCGTTGACTATGTGTCAGACTTGTTGTCTCTGGTGGCCTTGCAAAAGAGGGTCTAAAAAAATTATGAAAAGATTCCATAAAATTGCTGTTACCGGCACCAGAAAAGGTCCTACTGGTACGGGTAGACTGTTGAAGATGACGAGACCGTCCCATGTTTGTCAAGTTACAACTGGGAGATTCACTCCCTGCACCTGCACGGTTGTTTGGTGGAAAAGCCGAGCTAAGATCTAGTAACAGCTTCTGCTGATACTCCTGCATACGTGCGTCCCTTTCTATGGCTGGAATTATGTCACAAAATTTGGACTTGTACCGGGGATCTAATAGTGTGGCAATCCAGTAGTCATCATCACTTCTAATTTTGACAATACGACTGTCATGTTGGAGGTAGTGCAACAAAAAGGCACTCATGTGTCTTGCGCAGCCATGCGGACCAAGTCCATGCTGTGTTTGTGGCATAGAGGTGCTACCCGTTCTTTCTTCCTCTGACATCTGACCCCAACCTCTTTCAACTGAAATTTGACCAAGGTCTCCCTCATCCGCTGAGTCTTCCATGTCCATGGACAGTTCGTCCTCCATTTCTTCATGTTCTCCTGCACCTTGCTCAACATTTCGCCTGCTACTATGCGCCCTTGTCGATCCCTGTCCCCCATGGTCCCATGCCTGCTGCGTTGGTGATGATGAACGTCTGGACCTTCGTGATGTTGTTGTCCCTTGCGCATATGAATCCTCCTGTAGTTCCTCCCCTTCATGTTGTCCCACCCCCTGACTCCGAATAGTGTTTAGCGTGTGCTCCAGCATGTAAATGACTGGAATCGTCATGCTGATAATGGCATTGTCAGAGCTAAACATATTCGTCGCCATGTCGAAACTGTGCAGAAGGGTGCATAGGTCCTTGATCTGAGACCACTCCATCAGGGTGATCTGCCCCACCTCTGCATCTCGTTGGCCCAGGCTATACGTCATGACGTATTGCACCAGGGCTCTGCGGTGCTGCCACAGTCGCTGTAACATGTGGAGAGTTGAATTCCAGCGTGTCGCCACATCGCATTTCAGGCGATGAACCGGCAGGCCGAAAGACTTCTGGAGCGATGCAAGTCGCTCTGCTGCGGCGCTTGAACGGCGGAAGTGAGCTGACAGTTTTCGTGCCCTGTTCAGAAGGCCATCTAGGCCGGGATAGTGTGTTAAAAATTGCTGCACGACAAGGTTCAACACGTGAGCCATACAAGGTACGTGTGTCACCTTGCCCAGGCGAAGTGCCGCACCCAGGTTTGCAGCATTGTCGCACACGGCCTTACCAGGCTGCAGTTTGAGTGGAGACAACCATTTATTAAACTCGGACCGCAAAGCTGACCACAACTCCTCAGCTGTGTGACTCTTATTACCAAGACATGTCAAGCTAAAGACCGCCTGATGCCGTTGCGCTCTGCTGCCAGCATAGTAATGAGGGGTGCGTGATTCCTTCTGCGCAGTGAGAACGCTGGTGGCCTGACCAGGCAGGCTTGGGGCGGAGGTGGAGGACCCAGATGAGGTGGAGGATGCAGAAGCAGTGGCGGAACTTGGACAGACAGAGGATTGACACACAAGTCGTGGGGACGGCAAGACTTGTGCAGCAGACCCTTCACCATCTATCACCATAGTTACCCAGTGCCCAGTCAGCGACATGTAACGTCCCTGTCCATGCTTACTGGTCCAAGTATCGGTGGTGAAATGCACCCGTTCACACACAGAGTTTCTCAAGGAAGCGGTGATGTTGTGTGCGACATGCTGGTGTAGCGCGGGCACACCTTTCTTAGAGAAGTAGTGGCGACTAGGCATCTGGTACTGGGGCACAGCGACAGACATAAGGTCTCTAAAATCCTGTGTGTCCACTAGGCGGAAAGGCAGCATTTCGGTAGCCAACAGCTTACAGAGGGATAGAGTCAACCTCTTAGCTTTGTCATGGGTCGGAGGAAGTGGCCTTTTATTTGACCACATCTGAGGGACAGAGATCTGGCTGCTGTGTGTAGACGGTGTTGAGTAGGGTGTCCCTGGAAAAATGCAGGTTTGTGAGGAAAGTGCAGGCGGAGACATGATGTTGCCTTCATCCAACGTTGGTGCTATCGATGTCTGAGAGAGCTGTACACACTCACTTGTTTCCCCTTCCAAACCAACTGACGACCTTACAAGCAAACTGCCTGTTGCGGTTACAGTGGTGGAAGTTTTGCGTGGAAAAACAGGTGTGGCAGCTGTCCCCACAGTCCTAGAAGATGAAGAGCGCGCGGATGCAGTGGAAGGGGCGGGCGGTGGATGGTTCGCTCCGCTAGGCCGCATTGCAGCACGGTGAGCTTCCCACCGGGACTTATGATATTTATTCATGTGACGATTCATGGAAGAAGTTGTCAAACTGCTGAGCTTTTGACCTCTACTAAGAGAATCATGACAAATGTTACATATCACATGAGTTGGGCGATCTTTTTCGATGTGAAAAAAGGACCAGGCTAGGCAAGGCTTAGAGGCCATGCGACCTGTTGATCCACCCCGAATAATGCTCATAGGCAGAGTGGTGGCTGAGGATGCAGTTGTAGACGTGCTACCAGTGCTCCGACTCTGTCCAGGAAGGCGCAAGGTAACTTCGTCGTCGGTTGCATCCTCCTCCACCGCCTCTGTTGACCTCCTCGAGTGCCTGACTGGGGGTTGACAGTAGGTGGGATCTAGAACGTCATCATCAATTGTTGTGTTTGCACTCCCCTCCCCCTCAGACCGAGCCTCTTCTTGCCCTGACGGAATATTTAAGTTGTCATCCCAATCGGGTATCTGCGTCTCATCTTCATCAGTATGTTCCTCATTGTCTATAACCACAGGTGTTACAGTTTGTGACAAAGGGTCAACATTATGCTCAGAAACTTGGTCCTCACGGCCTGAATCTGAGTCACAAAGGTTCTGGGCATCACTGCAGACCATTTCCTGTTCTGTACTCACTGTAGCTTGGGAGCAGACCTCTGATTCCCAGGCTATAGTGTGACTGAACAGCTCTGCAGACTCAGCCATCTCAGTTCCACCATACTGTGCAGGGCTGATGGAGACTTCAGAGCTGGGAGAAATCAAGTGTGATTGGGATGACAACTCAGAGGACTGGTGTTTTTTGGATGCGGTACTTGAAGTGGCTGAGAGGGCACTTGTTGGACCACTTGAGATCCATTCAAGCATTTTCCTTTTTTGCCCATCATCTACCTTTCTTCCTGTTGTTCGTGTCCGTAAAAAAGGGAGCACATCGGATTGTCCACGGTAAGTAGTAGACATCTTACTTTTGCTGGTAGATGGTCTATCTTCAGCAGATGATAATGGAGCTTTGCCACCTTCCCCACGGACAAAACCTTTTTTGCCTTTTCCACCACGCCTCTTCCCCTTTCCACCAGCATCTGTCATTTTGCCACTCATGTTGATTGCGACAAGATTGTGGACTGAAAATGTGGTAGTAAAAATTGAGAGGTGGTGAAGATTGCAGTGGTGGTCTAGCTTTATTAACAGCAGAATAATAAAGAATAAATATCCCTGACAATGCAACTTAGTTATAATTAGTTGGAGTGTGCAACGCAGGCAGACGCGCTCTGCAAATGTCTTTGCACTAGTGGGACTATAGCAAAGTCCAATAGCCACGTATAGGATGCCACTAGGTACACTGAGTGTTTGCTAGTATAATGGCTTGGTTAGAATGAGTTGTAGTGTGCAACGCAGGCAGACGCGCTCTGCAAATGTCTTTGCACTAGTGGGACTATAGCAAAGTCCAATAGCCACGTATAGGATGCCACTAGGTACACTGATTGTTTGCTAGTATAATGGCTTGGTTAGAATGAGTTGTAGTGTGCAACGCAGGCAGACGCGCTCTGCAAATGTCTTTGCACTAGTGGGACTATAGCAAAGTCCAATAGCCACGTATAGGATGCCACTAGGTACACTGAGTGTTTGCTAGTATAATGGCTTGGTTAGAATGAGTTGTAGTGTGCAACGCAGGCAGACGCGCTCTGCAAATGTCTTTGCACTAGTGGGACTATAGCAAAGTCCAATAGCCACGTATAGGATGCCACTAGGTACACTGAGTGTTTGCTAGTATAATGGCTTGGTTAGAATGAGTTGTAGTGTGCAACGCAGGCAGACGCGCTCTGCAAATGTCTTTGCACTAGTGGGACTATAGCAAAGTCCAATAGCCACGTATAGGATGCCACTAGGTACACTGAGTGTTTGCTAGTATAATGGCTTGGTTAGAATGAGTTGTAGTGTGCAATGCAGGCAGACGCGCTCTGCAAATGTCTTTGCACTAGTGGGACTATAGCAAAGTCCAATAGCCACGTATAGGATGCCACTAGGTACACTGAGTGTTTGCTAGTATAATGGCTTAGTTATCAGTTGGAGTGTGCAGAGGACAAGAGGGTACAGTGGCAGGATTGTGGTGCTCTGGGTAGAGGAATGGAAGACTGCCTTTCTATTCCCTCCTAATGGTGAAATGCAGGTAGGAAATCCCTGACCTGGGCTACACAGACGCTGTTGCTGTTTGCAGGACCTGTCACCTATGGCTCTCTGACCCTGCCGGTTGGAGCCCTTAAAAGGACTGCTATAAAGTGCTCTCCCTAAGCTGTCTAACGCTGTGTATGCAGCGCATACAGCTGTATCGGCTATAGGACTCAGGAAGACGGAGCTGCGACAGTGATGTCTGACACCAAAGACGCAGAAGGCAGATAATGGCGTCCGTGAAGAAAATGTCCGGTTTTATAATGCAGGGACATGTGACATGCAGATCCTATCACACATGCCGTTGCTTCTCTGGCTCAAAGTCCACTTAGCTGTGTGTGTGTCTGGGATTGGCTGACATGCTGGCCCGCCCCACAAGACGCGCGCGCTTAGGGAAGGAAGACAAGAAAAAAAAAAAAAAAAAATGGCGATCGCCATTATAGAAACAGCAGTGATCTGAAGGCGCTGTTCACGCACACTATACACTGAAATGTGATAATAGTTTGATTCACAGAGTGACTTACACTATTACAGCAGAAACCAAGCTATGATTTAGCTGTTTTTTGGCTGCTAGAACCGTTCTCGAACGTTTCTAGAACTACCGAGCTTTTGCAAAAAGCTCGAGTTCTAGTTCGATCTAGAACATGCCCCAAAATCACTCGAGCCGCGAACTGGAGAACCACGAACCACGAACCGCGCTCAACTCTAGTTAATACATCTGTGGCAATTGGAGGACTTTGGTTAGTGCTGGGAATGGGGGTGATTGAGAGTAGAGCACCTCCTAGATCCACCCGTCCTGATATGGATCTGCTGACAAATGGCTGATTGCTGTGACAACCTAAACTTTCTGCCTTTTTTGAAGGAAGCTGTGGATGGCTGCACAATGAATGGAATCCATACAGTTAAAGTCAGTGTTTTAATTCAGCAGATAATAGACTGGATATCTGAAATTTCCATATGTCCGGTTAAGGCATGGGATAATGGCTGTCATATAGCAGTACGTGAGAGTAAAGTTGGCAGCGTGGTTCACAAGTTGCTTACGATAACTTACACTGTTCACACTTCTTTTCATGTAATGCAGAAATATGATGAGGTTGCGGAGTGCACACTCGGGCAGCTTTGCATCAGGTATGGCTCTTTATTTTACTCACTTATATAGCGCTATTAATTCCACAGCCCTATTCCCTATCTGTATGTCTTTGGAGCGTGGGAGAAAACCGGAGAACCTGGAGGAAACCCACACAAACACAGGGAGAAACTTGGTTGGATTGGAACCCAGGGAGATTGCAGTGCAAACCACTGAGGATGACCATTCCTGTGTTTTCTGTATGCTTCATGTAGACCTCTTTTTGTTACCAGGTTTTTGCTAGATCATCCTCTGTGACGCGCTCCCGCTGTGTCATCTTGGACATTCACGAGTTTAATCCAACAGTATGCTGGGCGAGGCGCAAACCTTTTAATAAATGTGTCTGTGTTCGTGTCGAAAACTAAGATCTGTCTGCTATGAGCAGATAATATAATTTATATAAATTATGCCAATTTGTATTATAAATATTAGTAAATCTGAGACCTCTTTCCTTCTGCTAAACCTCACTTATTTTCTTGATAAAAATTTGCAAACTATAGTACAGATATGGCAGGAGGTGATCTCTGTACATTTAACTAAACCCCTAAACTAATGACTAATTTAAAAAGTAACTTATTTCTTCATTAATAGGAGTATAAGTGGATACATACAAGTGCTTCCCAATAAATTAGAATATCATCTAAAAGTTAATTTATTTCAGTAATAAAATACAAAAAGGGAAACATATATTATATAGAGTCATTACACACAGAGGGATCTATTTCAAGTGTTTATTTCCGTTAATGTTGACGATTATGGCTTACAGCCAATGAAAACCCAAAAGTCATTATCTCAGAAAATTAGACTATTATATAAGACCAACTGATGATTATTATATAAGACCAAAAAAATTATTTTAAACTCAGATCATATACTCGTAGAATAAAAACCTGCATTGTCTCTAACTGAAAATCTCAATTGCGACATTTAGGTAATATCTTACACGCTGTTTAGAATAGATCTGAATAGAAGTCTTCTGTCTCTGTATGTATCAACTGATTAACGGATTGTATAAGGAGTATGCATAGGGATAATCACTGAATTAGCCATTAAAAGTATTCATTTTGCCTCCCCACCATGTTTCACCACACTGGTGTCATCAGGGCAATTCAGGTCACCGTACTTATTGTTTTTATTCTATTTGATCTATGTTATCTTATACAACTATCAACCCCTTCCCGGCCTGGGACGTATATGTACGTCCTAGGTCGCCTCGAAGTTTAGCTCATATCAGAGAAAAATTAATAATATTATGTAACAATAACAAAATAATTAGTAGTAAAAATTAAGATACTACAAAATACTAGCAGAGTAATATTTAGTGTTATAATATTGTAGTATTTGTATTGTATTTTTGCAGTGTATTTTTAGTGTTATACCAAGTACCGTATTTTTCGGTCTATAAGACACACTTTTTTTTTCCCCCCAAATGTTGGGAGGATGTGGGGGGTGCGTCTTATAGTCTGAATGTAGGGTTGCGGGGAATGAGTGTGCTGCGGTGGAGTGGGTCATTGGCGGCACGAGTAGACTGTAGCAGCGCCTGCCGTGACCACGTGGGCCCGCTCATTTCATATGCACGCCCATCCTCCCGCCCATAATCTCTCAGAGCTGAAGCCGGTGCTGATAGTTGGATGGGATGATGGGCGGGAGGTGCGCGCATAGTAAAGAGGCGGCCCACGTGATCACCCCTAGCAACTACAGCCTGGAGTGATCATGTGCGGTTGTATTCACTGCTCCCCAGGCATCATCATCATCAGCGCGGGGGGCAGTGAATAAGTTCGGTATACTCAGTTTCCCTTCAGCACCGCGATGTCCTCCTGTCTGCTGGCCAGCTGATCTGTGTAGAGAGCAGTGAGCACAGCGATGATGTCATCCCTGTGCGCACCACTAGTCTCCACACGCATCAGCGGCCGGCAGACAGGAGGACATCGCGATGCTGCAGGGGAATGGCTCCACACAGGTCAGCGGCGCTGCTGCTGACACAGAGAGGAAGATCGATGCTGCAGGGAGTGAGGAGAGGGGAGTATAAACGTTTACTCTAGGATGCAGGCCATATAACAGGATGGGGTATATAGCAGGATGAGGGCATATACCAGGATGGGGCTATATTATGAGCAGGATGGGTATATATGAGCAGAATGGAGGTATGTTGCAGGATGGGGGTATGTAGCAGGATGGGGGCTATACCAGGATGGGAGTATTTATCAGGATGAGGGACATATATACAAGGATGGGGATCATATACAAGGCAGGAGGATCATTACCAGGATGGGGTACCTTAGTAGAGAATTTGGGGACATTACCCCCATAAAAGTGCCAGCAGCAGATCCTTGCCCCATAAGTGTGTCATGACCACATTTTCTTTGTCGCTCCATTGGGAGACCCAGACAATTGGGTGTATAGCTTCTGCCTCTGGAGGCCACACAAAGTATTACACTTTAAAAAGTGTAACCCCTCCCCTCTGCCTATACACCCTCCCGTGGACCACGGGCTCCTCAGTTTTATGCTTTGTGTGGAAGGAGGCACACATCCACTCATGCATTCTCATACTTAGTTATGTCGGATGGAAGAAAAGAGGACCCCGATGGGGCCCCCGGCATGTTCCCTTCTCACCCCACTATGTCGGCGGTGTTGTTAAGGTTGAGGTACCCATTGCGGGTACGGAGGCTGGAGCCACATGCCGTCTCCTTCACCATCCCTTATGCGGCTCTGGGAGAAGTGGGATCCTGAGCGGTCATCCATTTGCTGGGACCGTGCTCCATCCGCAGCCCCTGGTGGAAACTGTCGGACCGGAGCCTCTTCAACCCCAGGGACCGGGCCCTGCAACTTAAAGGTACTCTGTGTCCCCATGGGGGGACTGTACAGGGAGCGCACCTTCTTCCCGGAAGCCGCGGTAGTTGTAAAACTAAGGAGCCCGGCGGACTTCCGCGCTGACCGTGTCAAATTTAGTCCCCGGCTTCGCCGCGGCCTAGTCGCAAAAATCCCGCCCCCGGGCCTGCTTGTCAGGGGTAAGGGCGGGATTAACGACATGACGTCGGATGTGAGGGCTGGAGCATCCTGCATGTCTCCCTCCCCCCTCATTGACCACTGTGGGGACCCCAGATTCCCGCTCTTTGCTGGCGCCGCCCTCGGCCCCACTCCTCCCCTGAGAGCTCCGGCGGCCATTTTTTGGCATTCTGCCGGTGGATGCTTCTCAGTGACACAGCTCTGCAGCTCCGGGGGATCCACGACAGGGAATCTGGAGGACACACTCCGCTCGTTAGCGGTCGGTAAGCCACACCGGTCACCCGCTGCTGGTCCCCCTAGGGTGCCGGAATAGATACATATATATATATATATATATATATATATATATATATATATATATATATATATAATAGATATATATATCTGTTCGGTCAGGCTGTATACCCTTTTCCCATATACCCTCAGTGGTCACTCTCCTAGGAGACAACAGCATGTCGTCCACAAGGAGCAAAGCTACTAAGGCACAGGTTTTTTTTCGCGGCCTGTACCTCTTGTGGGGCTATGTTGCCTGCGGGTTCCACCTACCCTCACTGTGAGCAATGCTCGACTCCTGCCACGCTTGCTCAGCCGGAGCCTCGGGCACTTGTGGGCCCCTCGGCTCATGTAGATCCCCCTGCTCCCCCTGAGCAGGCTGCAGGGACAGAGTCACCGGTGTTGGCCTCTTTCGCTGAGAAACTCTCTGTCACTTTCTCAATCCATTGCACAGTCTATGGACAAATGGTCATCTAAGCTCCTTGAGGCATTGCAGTCCAGACCGGACCCTTCACAGGCCCCGGCCCCGGTTAGCTTGTCTCCTCCAGGCCCCTCTCGGTCCGCGCCGCAGCGCGCTCCCATGTTAGCCCCTATGTCTCAGGCGGAGGACTCCTGCCCGGACCGCAGTTCCAGACCGGCTAAGCGGCCTCGCTGGGACTCTTCCCCGGCCTCCTCACGCTGCTCGGGATCCCAGCTTGAGGACTCTCAGGAAGACGAGGCGGACGTGGGAGCTCAGGGTTCTGACCCTGACTTCGCCCTTAACCTTGATACACCTGAGGGGGGCGCCTTAGTAAATGATCTTATCTCGTCCATCAACCAGGTGTTGGATCTCTCACCCCCGCCTCCTCCTGTAGAAGAGTCTGCTTCTCAGCAGGAGAAACACCAATTCCGGTTCCCCAAACGTACGCGCAATACGTTTTTTGATCACTCTAACTTCAGGGATGCTGTCCAGAAGCCCAGAGCGGTCCCGGACAAGCGCTTTGCTAAAAGGCACACTGACACGCGTTATCCCTTTCCATCTGAAGTCGTTAAGGGCTGGGCACACTCTCCCAAGGTGGATCCTCCAGTCTCCAGATTGGCTGCTAGGTCCGTTGTGTCTGTTGCCGATGGCTCATCCCTGAAGGATGCCACTGACAGACAGATAGAGCTCTTGGTGAAGTCCATCTATGAGGCCATGGGCGCGTCTTTCGCCCCAGCCTTTGCGGCTGTGTGGGCTCTCCAAGCAATCTCGGCTTGTCTGGCTGAGATTAATGCTGTCACACGGAATTCTGCTCCGCATGTTTCTTCTTTGACCTCTCAGGCATCAGCCTTTTCGTCCTACGCCATGAACGCCGTCCTGGACTCCACTAGCCGTACGGCTGTAGCATCTGCTAACTACGTGGCAGTCCGCAGGGCCATGTGGCTACGCGAATGGAAAGCAGACTCTGCTTCCAAAAGGTTCTTAACTGGTTTGCCTTTTTCTGGCGACCGTTTATTTGGCGAACGATTGGATGAGATTAAGGAATCCAAGGGAAAGGACTCCTCCTTACCCCAGTCCAAACCTAAGAGACCTCAGCAGAGAAAAATCCAATCGAGGTTTCGGTCCTTTCGTCCCTCCTCCAAGCCCCAATCCTCTTCGTCCAACAGGCCGGAGAAAGGCCAGAGGAACTCCTATGCGTGGCGGTCCAAGTCACGCCCCCAAAAGGCCGCAGGAGGCACTGCCTCCAAGACGGCCTCCTCATGACTCTCGGCCTCCCCTAGCCACATCCTCGGTCGGTGGCAGGCTCTCCCGCTTTGGCGACGCCTGGTGGCCACATGTTCAAGACCGATGGGTGAGAGACATTCTGTCTCATGGTTACAGGATAGAGTTCAGCTCTCGTCCCCCGACTCGTTTCTTCAGAACCTCTCCGCCCCCAGCACAGGCCGACGCACTTTTTCAGGCAGTGGACGCTCTGAAGATGGAAGGAGTTGTGATTCCCGTTCCCCTTCAGGAACGTGGTCGCGGATTTTACTCCAACTTGTTCGTGGTGCCAAAAAAGGACGGGTCATTCCGTCCCGTTCTGGACCTCAAGTTACTCAACAGACATGTGAGAACCAGACTGTTTCGGATGGAATCTCTCCGCTCGGTCATCGCCTCGATGTCACAAGGAGACTTCCTAGCATCGATCGACATCAAGGATGCTTTCTCCATGTGCCGATCGCACCCGAACATCAACGTTTCCTGCGTTTCGCCATCGGAGATGAACACCTCCAGTTCGTGGCATTGCCTTTTGGCCTGGCGACAGCCCCACAGGTTTTCACCAAAGTCATGGCATCCGTCGTGGCGGTCCTGCACTCTCAGGGCCACTCAGTGATCCCCTACTTAGACGATCTCCTAGTCAGGGCCCCTTCTCGGGTGGCGTGTCAACAAAGCCTTACCGTCGCTCTGGCGACTCTCCAGCAGTTCGGGTGGATCATCAATTTCCCGAAATCCAAGTTGACACCGACCCAATCACTGACTTACCTCGGGATGGAGTTTCATACCCAGCCAGCGTTAGTCAAGCTACCGCGGGACAAACAGCTTTCTCTGCAGGCGGGGGTGCAATCACTTCTTTGGAGACAGTCACACCCCTTAAGGCGCCTCATGCACTTCCTGGGGAAGATGGTTGCAGCTATGGAGGCAGTGCCGTTCGCGCAATTCCATCTACGGCCACTCCAATGGGACATTCTTCGCAAATGGGACAAGAGTGCGGCTTCCCTCGACAAGAACATCTCTCTTTCCCTTGCAACCAAAACATCACTTCAGTGGTGGCTCCTACCCACATCTCTGTCTCGGGGAAAATCCTTCCTACCCCCAACCTGGGCCGTGGTCACCACGGACGCGAGCCTGTCAGGTTGGGGAGCGGTTTTTCTCCACCATAGGGCTCAAGGAACCTGGACTCCAATAGAATCGTCCCTTCAGATCAATATCCTGGAGATAAGGGCAGTATATCTAGCCCTATTGACTTTCCATCGGTGGCTGGAGGGCAGGCAGATCCGAATACAGTCGGACAACGCCACTGCCGTCGCCTACATCAACCACCAAGGCGGCACTCGCAGTCGTCAAGCCTTCCAGGAAGTCCGGCGGATTCTGCAGTGGGTGGAAGCCACAGGCTCCACCATCTCCGCAGTTCACATCCCGGGCGTAGAAAACTGGGAAGCAGATTTTCTCAGTCGTCAGGGCATGGACGCGGGGGAATGGTCTCTGCACCCAGAAGTGTTTCGAGAGATCTGTCGCCGCTGGGGAACGCCGGAAGTCGATCTCATGGCGTCACGGCACAACAACAAGGTCCCGGCCTTCATGGCACGGTCTCAGGATCACAGAGCTCTGGCAGCGGACGCTTTAGTCCAGGATTGGTCGCAGTTTTGACTGCCTTATGTGTTTCCCCCTCTGGCGATGCTGCCCAGAGTACTACGCAAGATCAGGTCCGACTGCCGTCGCGCCATTCTCGTCGCTCCAGACTGGCCGAGGCGGTCGTGGTATCCGGATCTGTGGCATCTCACGGTAGGTCAACCGTGGGCACATCCAGACCGCCCAGACTTGCTGTCACAAGGCCCGTTTTTCCATCTGAATTCTGTGGCCCTCAACCTGACTGTGTGGCCATTGAGTCCTGGCTCCTAGCGTCTTCAGGGTTATCTCAGGATGTCATTGCTACCATGAGACAAGCCAGGAAGCCAACGTCCGCCAAGATCTATTACAGGTCTTGGCAAATCTTCCTATCCTGGTGCGCTGATAACGGTTTTCCTCCATGGCCGTTTGCCTTACCCACTTTTCTTTCATTCCTACAATCTGGAATGGACAAGGGTTTGTCCCTCGGCTCTCTCAAGGGCCAAGTATCGGCGCTCTCCGTGTTTTTTTTCAAAAGCGTCTAGCCAGGCTTCCGCAGGTCCGCACGTTCCTGCAGGGGGTCTGCCACATGGTCCCACCTTACAAACGTCCGTTGGAACCCTGGGATCTTAACAGGGTCCTGACGGCTCTTCAAAAACCACCTTTTGAGCCGCTGCGGGATGTCTCTCTCTCACGTCTTTCGCAGAAGGTGGCCTTCCTGGTGGCAGTCACATCACTTCGGAGAGTGTCTGAGCTTGCAGCGTTGTCATGCAAAGCCCCCTTCCTGGTTTTTCACCAGGATAAGGTGGTTCTGCGTCCTGTCCTGGAATTTCTCCCTAAGGTGGTATCCCCTTTTCATCTAAATCAGGATATCTCCTTGCCTTCCTTTTGCCCTAATCCAATTCACCAGTGTGAAAAGGATTTCCACTCTTTGGATCTAGTGAGAGCACTCCGGTTCTACGTGTCTCGCACGGCGCCCCTGCGCCGTTCAGATGCGCTCTTTGTCCTTGTCGCTGGCCAGCGTAAGGGCTCTCAGGCCTCCAAGTCAACCTTGGCTCGGTGGATCAAGGAACCGATTCTCGAGGCCTACCGTTCTTCCGGGCTTCCGCTCCCTTCAGGGCTGAAAGCCCATTCTACCAGAGCCTTAGGTGCGTCCTGGGCATTGCGGCACCGGGCGACGGCTCAGCAGGTGTGTCAGGCAGCTACATGGTCTAGTCTGCACACTTTCACGAAACACTATCAAGTGCATACCTATGCTTCGGCAGACGCCAGTCTAGGTAGGCGAGTCCTTCAGGCGGCGGTTGCCCACCTGTAAGAGGGGGCCGTTTTCGGCTCTTTTTGTTGAGGTATTCTTTTACCCACCCAGGGACTGCTCTTGGACGTCCCAATTGTCTGGGTCTTCCAATGGAGCGACAAAGAAAAAGGGAATTTTGTTTACTTACCGTAAATTCCTTTTCTTCTAGCTCCTATTGGGAGACCCAGCACCCGCCCCTGTGCCCTTTGGGCTGGTTGTTCTTTTGTGTACACATGTTGTTCATGTTGAATTGTTCTTTTGGTTCATGGTCTTCAGTTCTCCGAACATCCTTCGGATTGAATTTACCCTAGACCAATTTATAAGTTTTCTCCTTCCTGCTTTTGCACCAAAACTGAGGAGCCCGTGGTCCACGGGAGGGTGTATAGGCAGTGGGGAGGGGTTACACTTTTTAAAGTGTAATACTTTGTGTGGCCTCCAGAGGCAGAAGCTATACACCCAATTGTCTGGGTCTCCCAATAGGAGCTAGAAGAAAAGGAATTTACGGTAAGTAAACAAAATTCCCTTTTTTTGCTTAACATTTTATTTTCCTATTTTCCTCATCTAAAACCAGGGTGCGTCTTATAGACCGGTGCGTCTTATAGTCCGAAAAATACGGTAATCGTTTTGATCCAGGGTTATAGCAGAAGGAATAAGACAAGTGAGACTTTATCTTGTTCTGGATCAAAAGTTTGTGTTGGGGATCTCCTCTTCAATAATATTAATAGCAATAATTTGTTTGTCATAATTGTAATCATAGTTTAATATTAATAGTAATTTGATAGTGGCTTAGATTCGGAGTTCTCAAACTGATCGTCTTTTTCTGGGATCAAGAAGGATTTTTTCCTATACTGCATATTGGCTGAATATGTCCGAGGATCTTACAATCTTTTGGATTGACAGTTTTAGGGCTAGAGACATTTCAATAGGAAAGAGTATTTCTATAACAACAATAATAGTATAATGTTCATATGTTTTAAGTTAGAGTAGGGTCCCATCTGAAGAGGTCGCCTTGTCGTTGGCAGATTGACTCACACAGTTTTTATCAAAACATGCGCTGAGAACCCGATGTATATGTGTGTGATAGAGATCGATAGATCTATATACACACATGCTACACACTAATATACATATAAGTATATTTGTGTGTAGCACAGGGGTATACAACTTGTGAGCTGGGGGGCACATGCTGCCAACACTTCTATTCTGTGTGGCCTCTAGCCATTTGTAAACGGACCTGCTTGTCTGTCTAATGGCTGCTCAGATATTTCCATGTCGGAGAAAAGAATAGTTTAGGGAGTAAACTTCCTCCTTGTGTCAAATGCCAAGCTGGAGTAAAAAGACATAAAGCCAAGGGAATTCTCCCTAGTGGCATTGCGTGTTGAAGCAAAAAATGTGCAAGTACTAATGGTCTACTCTGGTCACATGGAAAGAATGGAGTCCCTTTGCCCCTATTTACCTCTCCAGGAGGGAGTAACCAGAGTTCAACCAAATAGGGTGATAATTATAGTATTATCTCAGCAATATACAGTGCCTTGCAAAAGTATTCGGCCCCCTTGCATTTTTCAACCTTTTCCCACATTTCAGGCTTCAAACATAAAGATAAAAATGTTAATGTTATGGTGAAGAATCAACAACAAGTGGGACACCATGGTGAAGGTGAACAAATGTATTGCTTATTTTAAACTTTTTTAAAAAAAATGAATAACTGAACATTGTGGCGTGCAATATTATTCGGCTCCTTTACTTTCAGTGCAGTAAACTCACTCCAGAAGTTCATTGAGGATCTCTGAATGATCCAATGTTGTCCTAAATGACTGATGATGATAAATATAATCCACCTGTGTGTAATCAAGTCTCCGTATAAATGCACCTGCTCTGTGATAGTCTGTGTTCTGTTTAAAGCACAGATAGCATCATGAAGACCAAGGAACACAACAGGCAGGTCCATGATACTGTTCTGGAGAAGTTTAAAGCCGGATTTGGTTACAAAAAGATTTCCACAACTGTAAACATCCCAAGGAGCACTGTATAAGCGATGATATTGAAATGGAAGAAGTATTATACCACTGCAAATCTACCAAGACCCGGCCGTCCCTCAAAACTTTTAACCTCAAACGAGAAGACTGATCAGAGATGCAGTCAAGAGGCCCATGATCAAATCCAATTTGACACTGACAAGAGCAACGCGGTATTCCCTGATTTGGTGGATGACAGAGGCCAATCTTAACACAGGCAAACAGTGGAATATTCATCCTACCAATGTCGTGACAATAGACATTGGGGGTGGGGGGCTCATTTGGGGGACAATATACCACAGGGTCTCTGGTCTCGCCAGGAAATAGACACTTCCTCCAACTTCAAGAAACATCTGGCAGTCAAACAGGCACTGGTGGCCTTCTTTCTCCCCTCCAGCAGACTTATGTTCAAGTCCTTTCCGACAATCGGACAATAGTCTCATATATAAACCACCAAGGGGGAACACTGTCTTCTTCTCTCATGACAAAGGCTGCTAGGGTGTTGGATCTTGCCGAGCAACACCTTCTGCCTCTCTCGCCCTTCATATCCGAGGGGTGGACGACAGAGCGGATTTTCTCAGCCACCACACTCTCCATCAAGGGGAATGGAAATTGAACCCAGAAGTGTTTCTCCAGATTGTTCACTCATGGGGCTGTCCGGTGATTGATTTGTTTGCCACCAAGGAGAACAAACAAGTGGAGCAATTCGGTTCTCTAAACAAAGCAGACACCCAGACAGTTCTGGATGCCCTTCGAATTCCCTGGACTTTCAGCCTGGCATACGCCTTTCCCCCAATGATTCTGCTCCTGGCGGTTATCAGGAAGATCAGAGCAGAACGGGCAAGAGTCATTTTAATAGCACCCTCTTGGCCCAGATGCCCTTGGTTCTCCCTTCTCACAGGCATGTCAATTACAGACCCCCTGGGTTCTCCTGTCTAGACTGGATCTGCTGTTCCAAGGGCCTTTCCATCATCCATCCGTCAAGGGCCTGAACTTGACGGCGTGGAATTTGAAAGGGAGTTGTTAGCCGCAAATGGGTTTTCACATCAATTAATTAATACCCTTCTTCACAGTAGGAAACCTGTGACGACTAAACAGTATAGTCGAGTCTGGAACAATTTTCTTGAATTTGCACCTAATTCCTCTCCAGGGGTAGTTCCTATATCGTCTATTCTGGAGTTTCTCCAGTCTGGTCGAGACATGGATCTTTTACTAAACACACTCAAAGTCCATATATCAGCCCTAGGGGCCCTCTACAATTCTAATATAGCTGGTAATTGCTGGATCATACGCTTCTTTTAAAGCGTGTGAATGCAGCCAACCGATTCATATTGCCAATCCTCCCCCTTGGGATCTCAATTTAGTGTTAGACGCCCTGACAGACGCTCCGTTTCAACCTTTTGTAGTCCGCTTCAGATAAACTGATTTAATTAAAAACCTGCCTGCTGGTAGCCTTAACCTCTGCTCATCGCATTAGCGATATCCAGGCACTCTCCCCTGACCCTCCGAATATGCAAATCTTTCCTGACAAAATTATTCTTAAAACAGACCCTGCTTCCTTGCCTAAAGTAGCCTCCCATTTTCATAGGAGTCAGGAGATTATTTTACCTTTTTTTGTTAATCCAGTCACACCTAAGGAATGTAGATACCATACCTTAGATGTACAAGAAGTCTTGCTTGAGTACATTGCTAGAACGACCTCCGGGAGACGCCATAGGTCTTTGTTTGTATTTTTTCAAGGAGCTAGAAAGGGACCTCAGGTATCCAAAAGCACACTAGCGAGATGGGTGAGGGAGGCAATTTCTCTGGCATATACAGCTAAAGAAGAGCCACTGCCACATAGCGTACGGGCTCATTCTACTCGAGCTATGGCATCATCCTGGGCAGAGAAGGCGGATGTCTCCATCACTCACATATGTAAGGCTGCTACTTGGTCCTTGCCTTCCACCTTCTATAATCACTATAGATTGGACCTATCCTCTGCTTCAGACCTTCCCTTCGGGAGATCAGTACTGCAAGCGGTGGTTTCTCCCTAGGTGGCAGTGTCTCTGAAAGTTTCTGTGGGTGCTGTTGTGGCGATAGGGAAAGACTATTACCGGTAATGGAATTTTCCAGAGTGCGCGACAGCACCCCCACACCCCTACCCTTACAAAAACTTCTCACTCATTTGGTGGATATGGTATTTCTTCTGGTTCTTTTGTTTCTTTGTGTCATACTAATCCATTGCGGTTCCTCTCAAATGCTCTGAAATCCAACTGATGAGGGAGAGGGACTGCCCTTTTTATCTATAGGTTTCCTGTCCTGAAGGGACGGATCCCTCTCTCAGTGGCTGCTGTCGTGGACTCCGGAAAACTCATTACCGGTAAGTAATTTTAGTCTTTTTTTTTTTTCCAGTTAGAGTCTATTATATTTAATACTTAAGTATTACAATATTTAATACAAGTGATCGGTTCAAGTCACCTATGGTAGGTGAAAAAATAAAATAAAAAAAATATAAAGATTTTAATCTACACCCTCTTTTACCTATCTAAAAAATAAGATATTTAAAATAACAAAACTGAAAGATGAGCATGTTCAGTATTGCTAGGACTACAAAACTCTGATGTATCAAAATATAGGATAATTTAACCCATACGGTAAACACTATAAAATTTTAAAAAATTAAAAAATAAAAAACCGACTTATGTGCCCCAAAAGTGTACAAATAAAAATAGTAGCTTGAGATTGAAGTCATGGAAAATGATGAAACAAATTCTTATTTCTTATTGTAGATCTGAATTTTTTCAAGCCACTGAAATAATATAATAAAAAAATCTATACAAACTTGACATTGCAGTAATCATATTGACCTGGAGAATTATCTGTCAGATTATTACCATGTAGTGAACAAAAAAAATAGCAGAATTGTGCTTAAAAAACCCACAAACCATATATATCATATATAATCATCTATGTATGTGTTCACTAAAGTTCAAAAGTTTGGGGTCACCCAGACAATTTTGTCTTTTCTATGAAAAAACATACTTTTATTTATCACATGAGTTGTGTAATGAATAGAAAATATAGTCCAGACATTGACGAGGTTAGAAATAATGATTTTTACTTGAAAGAATAATTTTATCCTTCAAATTTTGCTTTTGTCACAGAATGCTCCTATGCAGCAATTCCAGCTTTGCAGACCTTTGGCATTGGCATTCTAGCTGTTAATTTGCTGCGGTTATTTGAAGATATTTCACCCCATGCTTCCAGAAGCCCCTCCCACAAGTTGGCTTGGCTTGATGGGCACTTTTTGCGTACCATACGGTCAAGCTGGTCCCACAACAGCTCAAAAGGGTTGAGATCTGGTGACTGGGCTGGCCACTCCATTACAGATAGAATACCAGCTGCCAGCTTCTTCCCTAAATAGTTCATGCTTAATTTGGAGGTGTGCTTTGGGTCATTGTCCAGTTGTAGGATGAAACTGGCTCCAATCAAGCGCTGTCCACAGGATATGGCATGGCGTTGCAAAATGGAGTGATAGCCTTCCTTATTCAAATTCCCATTTACCTTGTACAAATCTCCCACTTTACCAGCACCAAAGCAACCCCAGACCATCACATTACCTCCACCATGCTTGACAGATGGCGTCAGGCACTCTTCCAGGATCTTTTCAGTTGTTCTGGGTCTCACAAATGTTCTTCTGTGTGATCCAAAAACCTCAAACTTCGATTCGCCTGTCCATAACACTTTTTTCCAATCTTCCTCTGTCCAATGTCTGTGTTCTTATGCCCATATTAATCTTTTCCTTTTATTAGCCAGTCTCAGATTTGGCTTTTTCTTTGCACTCTTCCCTGAAGGCCAGCTGGGGTCGCCTCTTCACTGTAGACGTTGACACTGGCGTTTTGCGGGTACTATTTTTAATGAAGCTGCCAGTTGAAGAGCTGTGAGGCGTCGATTTCTCAAACTAGAGACTCTAATGTACTTATCTTTTTGCTCAGTTGTGCAGCGGGGCCTCCCACTTCTCTTTCTACTCTGGTTAGAGCCTGTTTGTGCTCTCCTCCGAAGGGAGTAGTACACACCATTGTAGGAAATCTTCAGTTTCTTGGCAATTTCTCGCATGGAATATCCTTCATTTCTAAGAACAAGAATAGACTGTTGAGTTTCAAATGAAAATTCTCTTTTTCTGGCCATTTTGAGAGTTTCATGGAACCCACAAATTTAATACTCCAGATTCTCAACTAGCTCAAGTGAAGGTCAGTTTTATAGCTTCTCTAACCAGCAAAACTGTTTTCAGCTGTGCTTACATAAATGCACAAGGGTTTTCAAGGGATTTCTAACCATTAGCCTTCTAACACAGTTAGCAAACACAATGTACCATTAGAACACTGGAGTGGTGATTGTTGGAAATGGGCCTCTATACATCTATGTAGATATTGTATTCAAAACCAGATGTTTGCAGCTAGAATAGTCATTTACCACATTAAGGCTGTGTGTCTTTGCGTAATTTCATGCGTTTACGCTGCGTATTGCACTACAGTGTAAGTGCATGCGTCCTGCATCCCCAGTACAATCTTTGAAGATTGCATAATCCATCCGCATGTTGCGTTTGAGAGTGCAGCGATTTTGATCCAAATCGCTGCGCTCAAAAAAGCAACATGTCACTTATTTTGTGCGCTTTGGATGCTGCTCCCACTCTGTCTAAGGGAGAGACAGCATCCAGAGCAGGGGTCTCAAACTCGGCTGGGTGTATGGGCCGCACAGAGGAAACAAAATAATTTGGGGGGCTGCATTCTTTGCAGGACAAAGTGACATTTTTTATTGGTACCATATATAATATATATATTTTATTTTTTTTTTACACACCTTGGGATCACTGATTTTGAACATTTTCACTTGTTCATTATAGCAAACGTGCACATTCTTTGTTTAAATATAAACATAAACTTTTTTTTTTTTTTTTACATTTTATTCCTTTCTTGTAACTAATAGTCTTACAATTAGCACTATATAGAAA